>NW_021425457.1:0-9008 GCF_001605985.2 Dendrobium catenatum
CCCTAAACCCTAAACCCTAAACCCTAAACCCTAAATCATTATACACGTGTATGTACATATTTATAGATGCTATATACAAGCATTATACATTCTATTCATAAGTATTATATATTCTAAATATGTTTATATACACATGCACAAGTTTATACAAGCTATATATAAGTATTATACATGATATATACAAGCATTGTACATGCTATATACAAGTATTATACACACTACGTATAGCTATAAACAAGCATTATACATACTATGTAAAAATTTATACACGCTATCTATAAGAAATATATATATTATGTACAAGTTTATACACATTATATACAAGCATAATACATATTATGTATAAGTTTGTATATACTATATATAAGCATTATAAATACTATATACAAGTTTTATACACACTATATACAAGTTTCACATGCAATATATAAGTATTATACACTCTATGTAAATACTTATATATAGCTCATATATAGAAATTTATATAGATAGTGCGTAAAAATTATATATATAGAACGTACAAACTTATACATGATGTGTATAATCCTTATACATACCGTATATAAACTTGTACATAATGTGCATAAACTTATTCATAGTTTGTATATTCCTTATACATAGCATGTATAAACTTATATATAGTCTGTATGATGCTTGTACATAGCATGTGTATAATATTTGAATAAACTTGTTCATAGTATGTATAATGATTTTAAATAATGTATATAATGCTTGTACATATAATATATAAACTTGTATATTATATGTCTATTGCTTGTATAAACTTGTATATTTGTGTATACAACTCGTACATAGATTCTATAATACTTGTATAAACTTTTATATAGAGTGTATAATGCTTGTACATAGCATGTATATAGCATTTATACATACCATGTAAATAATGTGTATAATGCTTATATATAACGTGTAAAAACTTATACATAGTGTGTATAATTTTTATTTAAATTGTGTAAAATTCTTGTACATATCATGTATAAACTTGTACATAATGTGTATAATATTTGTATATAGTATTGAACATTATGTAGAATACTTATATAAACTTATATATAAAATGTATAATTCATGTATACAATGTATGCAATGCTCATATATAGCGTGTACATAGTGTGTATAGTGCTTGTACATAACGTGTATAAACTTATACATAATGTGTATAATGCTTATACATAGCATGTATAAAGTTGTACATAATATATATAATATTCATATAAACTTATACATAGTGTGTATAATACTTGTACATATCATGTATAATGCTTGTACATATCGTGTATAAATTTGCTTATAGTGTGTAAAAAATTATATATATAACATTTATAAACTTATACATAGTATATATAAGCCTTATACATAGCATGTATAAACTTGCACATAGTGTATAAAAATTATGTATATTGCGTGTATAAACTTATACATGGTGTGTATAATCCTTATACATATCGTATATAAACTTGTACATAATGTGCATAAACTTATTAATAGTTTGTATGATCCTTATATATAGCATGTATAAACTTGTACAAAGTTTGTATAATGCTTATACATTTCATGTGTATAATGTTTGAATAAACTTATACATAGTGTGTATAATACTTGTAAATAGTATGTACAATGCTTGTACATAGAATGGGTAAACTTGTACATAGTGTGTATAATGCTTGTATAAACTTTTACATAGTGTGTATAATTCTTGTACATTGCATCTATAATACTTGTATAAACTTATACATAGTGTGTAAAATGCTTGTGCATAATATATACAAACTTGTACATAGTTTTTATAATTCTTATATATAGTGCACAAATATATACATAATATGTATAATACTTGTACATAGCATGTATAAACTTATATGTAGAGTGTATAAACTTATATATTGCGTGTATAAGCTTATACATAATGTGTATAATACTTGTACATAGCATGTACAAATATATACATAATGTGTAAAATGCTTGTATATAGCATGTATAAATTTGTATAATTCATGTGTAATGCTTTTATATAGCATGTATAAACTTATACATAGTGTATATAATACTTATACATACCATATACATAGTGTGTATAATGATTATATATAGCGTGTATAAGTTATACATAGTGTGTATAATTCTTATTTATAGTGTGTTAAATGCTTGTACATGTCATGGATAAACTTGTACGTAGTGTGTCTAATACTTGTATATTATATATAAAACTTGTACTGAATAATTATAAAGCTTATACAAAGTATATACAAATTTATACATAATATATATAATGCTTATACATAGCGTGAATAAACTTTTACATAGTATGTATATTATTTATAGATAACGTATATAAACTTCTACATAGTATGCATAATGCATGCATAAAAATATACGTAGTGTGTATAAGATCATGTACAATGCTAATATATTGTATTTATAATGCTTATATATAGCTTATATAAACTTATACATAGAGTACATAAACTTATTCAAAGTATATAATACTTTTCAATATTATGTAAAATGCTTGTACGTAGCGTGTATAAATATGTATATAGTGCGTATAATACCTGTATAAAGCATTGAACATAGTGTAGAATTCTTGTATAAACTTATATAAAATGTGTATATTTCATGTATATAATGTGTACAATACTCGTATATAGTATGTACATTATGTGTACAATGCTTATACATAAGGTGTATAAAATTATACATAATGTGTATTATTCTTATACATAGTATGTATATTCTTATACATAATATATACAATACTTGTAATAACTTGTACATAGTGTATATAGTACTTGTACATAGCACTTAAAATTCTTGTACATAGTGTGTATAAATTGGCACATAGTGTGCATAAATTATGTATATAGCATTTATAAACTTATACATAGCATGTATAAATTTGCACATAGTGTGTAAAAATTATGTATATAGCGTATATAATCTTATATATGGTGTGTATAATCCTTATATATAGCATGTATATACTTGTACAAAATGTGCATAAACTTGTTCATAGTTTATACAATCCTTATACATAAGGTGTATAAACTTGTACATAGTCTGTATATTGCTTGTATATAGCGTGTGTATAATATTGGAATAAACTTGTACATAGTGTGTATAATACTTATAACTAGTGTGTAAAATACTTATACATACAATGTATAAACTTATATATAGTGTGTATAATGCTTGTATAAACTTATACATAGTGTGTATAATGCTTCTACATAGTATTTATAATACTTTTTAAACTTGTACATAGTCTGTATAATGCTTGTACATAGTTTTTATAATGCTTATATATAGTGTTTACAAATATATACAAAGTATGTATAATGTTTATACATAACATGTATAAACTTGCATATAGTGTGTATAAACTTATACATTGCGTGTATAAACTTATACATAATGTGTACAATACTTACATATAGCATGTACAAACTTATAGATAGTGTGCCAAATGCTTATACATAGCATGTATAAACTTATATAATTCATCTATAATGCTTGTAAATAGCATGTATAAACTTGTATGATTCATCTATAATACTTATAAATAGCATGTATAAATAAAAATATAGTGAGTATAATACTTATACATATCATATACATAATGTGTATATTGCTTATATATAGCATGTATAAACTTATACATAGTGTGTATAATTCTTATTTATAGTGTGTAAAATGCTTGTCCATATCATGTATAAACTTGTACATAGTGTGTATAATACTTATATATTGCCTGTAAAACTTATACATAGTGTGTATAAGACTTGCACATAGTATTTATAACGCTTATGCATTTTGTGTACAAACTTATATAATATGTATAAAGCTTGTACATAGCGTGAATAAACTTATATAAAATGTGTATATTATTTATAGATAGCATGTATGAACTTTCACATAGTATGCATAATACTTGTATAAACTTATACGTAGTGTGTATAATACTTTAATATAGCGTGCATAATGCTTGTTTATAGCATGTACAATGCCTATATATAGATTATATAAACTTGTACACATTATATATAAACTTATTCAGAGTGTATAATACTTATGAATAATATGTAAAATAATTATACATAGTGTGTATAAATATGTTCATAGTGTATAATACTTATATAAAATATTGAACGTAGAATAGAATAGTTATATAAACTTATACATAATATGTTTATTTCATGTATACAGTGTGTGTAATGCTCGTACATAGTGTGTATATAGTGTGTATAATGCTTGTACATAACCTGTATAAACTTATACATAATATGTGTAATGCTTACACATAGCATATAAAAACTTATTCATAACATGTACAATATTTATATAAATGTATAGTGCTTGTACATAGTGTGTATAAATATGTAAATAGTGTGTATAATATTTATATATAGCATTAAACATAGTGTAGAATGCTTGTATAAACTTATATATAATATGTATAATTCATGCATACAGTATATGCAATGCTCGTATATAGCAGGTACATAATATTTATAATGCTTCTACATAATATGTATAAACTTAAACATAATGTATATAATGCTTATATATAGCATGTATAAACTTGTTGATAATATGTATAATGTTTGTATAAACTTATACATAGTGTGTATAATACTTATACATATCATGTATAATGCTTGTATAAAGTGTGTATAAACTTGCACATAATGTGTAAAAATTATGTATATAGTGTATATAAACTTATACATAGTATTTATAAGCCTTATACATAGCATTTATAAACTTGTACAAAGTGTGTAAAAATTATATATATAGTGTGCATAAACTTATACATTGTGTGTATAATTTTCATACATAGTGTGCATAAATTATACATAATGTGCATAAACTTGTTCATAGTTTGTATAATTATAATATATAGCGTGAATAAACTTGTATATAGTCTGTATAATATTTGAATAAACATGTACATAGTGTGTATAATGCATGTAAATAGTGAGTATAATGCTTGTACATAGAATGTATAAACTTGTATATAGTGTGTATAACGCTTTTACAGAGCATCTATAATACTTGTATAAATATATACATATTGTGTATAATGCCTGTTAGCGCTTATAGACTTGTATAATTTATTTATAATACTTGCATATAGCATGTATAAACTTGTATATAGTGTGTATAATACTTATATATACTATGTATAGAGTGTCTATAATGCTTATATATAGCGTGTATAAACTTATACATAGTGTGTATTATTCTTATTTATAGTGTGTAAAATGTTTATATATATCATGTATAAACTTGTACATATTATGTAAAATACTTGTATAATGCATATAAAACTTGTAGATAGTATGTATAAAACTTGTACATAGTATTTATAATACTTATACATAGTGTGTAAAAACTTATACATAATATGTATAATGGTTATACATAGCGTGTTTAAACTTATATATAATATGTATATTATTTATAGATATCGTGTATAAACTTTTATATAGTAAACTAAAATTTTTGTATAAACTTATACATAGTGTGTATATTATCTTTATATAGTGTGTGTAATGCTTGTATATAGTATGTACAATACTTATTTATAGCTTACATAAATTGTATATAGTGTATATAAACTTATTTAGAGTGTATAATACTTATAGATAGTGTGTATAATGCTTATACTAAGCGTGTATAAATATTTACAAAGTATGTATAATACTTATAAATAGCATTGAACGTAGTATAGAAGGCTTGTATAAACTTATATATAATGTGTATAATTCATGTATACAGTGTGTGTAATGCTCGTGTATAGCATATATATAGTGTGTATAATACTTATACATAATATGTATAAACTTATACAAAATATATATAATGGTTATACATAACATGCATAAACTTGTACATAACATGTACAATATTTATATAAACTTGTATATAGCATGTATAATGCTTTTACATACCGTATATAAACTTGCATATAGTTTGTAAAAGTTAAGTATATATTGTTTATAAACTTATACATATAATATATAAACTTGTATATAATGTGTAAAAATTATGTATATAGCATGTATAAACTTATACATGGTGTATATAATCCTAATACATAGAGTGTATAAACTTGTATATAATGTGTATAAACTTGTTCATAGTTTTTATAATCCTTATACATAGAGTGTATAAACTTGTACATAGTCTATATAATGCTTGTACATAGCATGTGTATATTATTTGAATAAACTTATACATAGTATGCATAATGCTTATAAATACTGTATATAATGCTTATACATAGTATGTATAATGCTTGTATAAACTTATAAATAATGTGTATAAAGCTTGAACGTGGTATGTACAAATATATACCTAGTTTTTATAATTCTTAGATATAGTGTTTACAAGCATATACATTGTGTGTATAATGCTTGTATATAGTAAATATAAATTTGTATATAATATGTATAAACTTGTACATTGCGTTTATAAACTTGTACATAGTGTGTATAATACTTATACATATCATATACAAACTTGTACATAGTGTTTAAAATGCTTATACTTAGCATGTATAAACTTATATAATTCATGTATAATGCTTGTACATATCATGTATAAACTTATACATAGTATAAAAAATACTTATACGTACCATATACATAGTATGTATAATGCTTATATATAACGTATAGAAACTTATATATAGTGTGTATAATTCTTCTTTAAAGTGCATAAAATGCTTATACATATAGTATATAAACTTATATATAGTGTGTATAATACTTTTATATTGCATGTCAAACTTGTATATAGTGTGTATAAACTTGTACATAGTGTGTATATGATTTACAGATAGTGTGTATAAACTTCTATATAGTATGCATAATGGTTGTATAAACTTATATATAGTGTGTATAATGTTTGTACATAGCATGTGTATAATGTTTGAATAAACCTGTATACAGTGTGTATAATGCTTGTAAATAGTGTGTATAATGCTAATTGACAAATAACTGCATAACAAAAAAGAAAAGGAGAGTGAATATTAAAATAAAATGATATAACCAAAACCGTAGAGCATGCTTTAACGGGCTATCAATAATTTTATTTAATTATGGTCATTTATTCAGTAACCAGCAAAGAAAATTATGGTAAGAAAATGCATGGAAAGAAGAAACACATAGACTGCATGCATTTTTTCATGTTGAAATAGACTCCTATAAAAATGATTCATCTTTCTTATTCCAGGAAATTCAACCAATGATACCAATGATAAAACCTTGCTTGTATTAATTATTTTATTCCTTTCTAGTGTAAACCACATAAAAAGTAGAGCGATGAACAAATGAACAATATGCATCTGAGAACCCTATAGCACAATGTTTTCAGTTAATAATAATAAAAGTTTAATTTAAATAGAAACAGCTACAAATTGATTATCATCACATAGGAATATAATCAAGACAAAAAAGATGATACTTCACTACAAAATAAACTTTACTCATCATTTGATACAAGTTTCCAAGTAGTTCATACGCTTTGTTAACCAAAGCATCAAGTTCTCCAAGCATTTTTTTCAGCTTGTCATCTGAAGCTAAGTCAGAGATAGAATCCTCTTCCAATGCAGCCTTCAACATCACCAAGATAGAATCCACTTCCAGTGCAGCCTTCAGCATTTTATTCAGCTTGTCATCAATAAAACCTTGCAAGCAAATTAAGCTACCTTTAATATTATACCATGATATCATCATCCTTAAGCCCAACTACTAGGTTCGGCTTAATCAGCATCTTGGCTAGTCCTCTTAATGTTTTAGACATGCTAATTCTAATTTTCGCAAATCTTCACACACAACATAAAAAAGCCTCAATAACTTGAAACTGTCTTTTTTTTTTCATTATAATCCTCCGACAAAAATTATATCAATTTTCCTTACCGGTTGACTTTGGGTAAATATTTACACAAACATTATAAGTCTATTTTCTATAACCTTATTTCACTACTCTATTGCCTATGTACCTTAATTCGTAAACACCTTTGTGGAATCAGGATGGAATGAATCCAACAACTAACTCAAATGAACTAAAATCACAACAATGACCTAATTAATAAACTTCAAAATTAGCGATTGAGAAGATAATGACAAGGTCCGAAGATTAACCTTTTATTATATACAAAACAATTTGCATTCGTTGCTACGACATTCGATAGATTGTTCAGAACTTGCAAATTAAGAACCTCAAGAACATTAGAAAATCAAAAGAGGGAACAAGAATATTTTATGAACCCTACATAATCGGAATTATATATTGGAATCAATAAAGCATATTGTGCTTAAAAAAGATTAAAAGCCATTAGAAGACTTACCAAATGCAGCTGTCTTGAAGTAGTGTCAGCGATCGATGAATCGCACGCATGCCGCATCAGAAATGCTGTGCTTGAGCAAGATGAAAAAAATAATAAGAAGAAGAGGAGGCCTCGATCGGCAATGTAGCGGCAACGATCATGTATTCGACTTCGGGATGAATACACGCTTGAGAAAAATGAAAGAATAATAAGAGGAAGGGGAAAGTTTGAGATAGTGCGGGGTGAAGTGGGGACTTGTCGCACAAGATCTCTTAATTAGCACAAAAATCATTATATGCCCTAATATATATTTGTTAGGACACATAGATAAAAGTGTTGCTAAAAGTTATTTTTTTATAGTGTACACACTACATATAAGCATTATACACACTACGTATAAGTTTTATACACACTATGTATAAGTTTTACAAGCAATATAGAAGTAGTATACGCACTATGTACATGTTTATACATGATATGTACAATCATTTTATACACTATAAATAAGAATTATACACACTATGTATTAGTTTATACACGCTATATATTATCATTATACACACTATGTATATGGTATGTATAAGTATTATAAGCAGTATGTACAAGTTTATACATGCTATGTACAAGCATTATATATGAATTATACAAGTTTATA
>NW_021425457.1:9657-59780 GCF_001605985.2 Dendrobium catenatum
ATAATCCTTATACATAGCGTGTATAAACTTGTACATAGTCTATATAATGCTTGTACATAGCGTGTGTATATTGTTTGAATAAACTTATACATAGTATGCATAATGCTTATAAATAATATATATAATGCTTATACATAGTATGTATAATACTTATATAAACTTATACATAATGTGTATAATGCTTGAACTTAGTATGTACAAATATATACCTAGTTTTTATAATTCTTAGATATAGTGTTTACAACCATATACATTGTTTGTATAATGCTTGTATATAGTAAATATAAATTTGTATATAGTATGTATAAACTTGTATATTGCGTGTATAAACTTGTACATAGTGTGTATAATACTTATACATATCATATACAAACTTGTACATAGTGTTTAAAATGCTTATACTTAGCATGTATAAACTTATATAATTCATGTATAATTCTTGTACATATCATGTATAAACTTATACATAGTATAAAAAATACTTATACGTACCATATACATAGTATGTATAATGCTTATATATAACGTATAGAAACTTATATATAGTGTGTATAATTCTTCTTTAAAGTACATAAAATGCTTATACATATAGTATATAAACTTATATATAGTGTGTATAATACTTATATATTGCATGTCAAACTTGTATATAGTGTGTATAAACTTCTATATAGTATGCATAATGGTTGTATAAACTTATACATAGTGTGTATAATGTTTGTAGATAGCATGTGTATAATGTTTGAATAAACCTGTACATAGTGTGTATAATGCTTGTAAATAGTGTGTATAATGCTTATACAAATAATGTCTAAACTTATTCATAGTGTGAATAATTCTTGTATGAACTTGTACATAGTGTGTATAATGCTTGTACATAGCATCTATAATACTTGTATAAACTTGTATATAGTGTGTAAAATGCTTGTATATAGCATGTAAAAACTTCATGTAAAAACTTGTACATAGTTTTTATAATGCTTATATATAGTGTTTATAAACATATACATAGTGTGTATAATGCTATTACATAGCATGTATAAACTTGTATATAGTGTGTATAAACTTGTACTTTGCGTGTACAAACTTGTACCTAGTGTATATAATACTTGTAAATATCATGTATAAATTTGTACATAGCGTGTAAAATGCTTGTACATAGCATGTATAAACTTGTATAATTCATGTATAATATTTGTACATATTATGCATAAACTTATACATAGTGAGTATAATACTTATACATACAATATACATAGTGTGTATAAAGCTTATATATAGCGTGTATAAACTTATACATAGTGTGTATAATTCTTATTTATAGTGTGTAAAATGCTTGAACATATCGTGCATAAACTTGTACATAGTGTGTATAATACTTGTATATTTCATGTAAAACTTGTACATATTGTGTATAAAACTTATACACAGTGTTTATAATATTTATATATAGTGTGTACAAACTTATACATAATATGTATAATGCTTGCACATAGCGTGTATAAAATTGTGCATAGTTTGTATATTATTTATAGTATATTATACACCATGTAAAACTATTTATAAGCAAACTTATACATGGAGTGTATAATACTTGTACATAGTGTGATATAAATCATCATTATTAATAATAAAGGTTTAGATCCATCTTGTAGTTTTCTTAAATACCTTTAAATATTCATTACAAGTGAAGAGCAATTATTACTGCTACTTCTTGCTAAGCCAAATTTCAAATATACTTCCAAACCCATTTCTTTTGAAAATTCCTCACAACAATGATATCCCTCACCGTCTAGATGCAAGAAGGTGACATAAAAAGATGAACACATTTTATATAATTTAATTAAAAGATGGTTTACAAATCTGAAAGATGAGGAATAGCAAAGAAAACATAGTATGCACATTAGCTAAATTTTGAGGATACAATCTTCAAAGAAGCACTTGATTTCAGCCAAACGATGAGGTCGGAGCTCCTTGATATCTATATAATGTCTATATTCAGGATCATAATCACAAACAATATTTATTTTATCATCCTTTTCTCCTTGTTTTGAACAACGTATATAATAAATCAACATCTTTACCAAATACGGATAAATTTTAGAATCAAAATGATATAAGTTTGATTTGCATATAAAATAAAAGAATAAAACCTTATCAATCATAGGCATGAGGCCTATAGCTTTTGTACAAAGGAAACATCTTAGGAGGATTGGCTCCTGTTCAAAGAAGAAACACTAATAATCCACATGAATAATTCTTGTAAGCATAGAGCAGAGCAACTGATAATTTTAACATATATTATAAAAATAAAAAATACATTTTCCTAATAGCGTACCTTCATGAGAACAAGAACATCCAGAGGGTCATTGTCTTCACAGAGTGTTTTTGGAATGAAACCATAGGTTTTGGGGTACACCCCCGATGAGTAAAGAACATAATATACCTGAACAAGAGGGGAGGAACAATTCCTTTTTCTTCTCAAACTTTATTTTCTTATTTTTGAGTGAAGGAATTTGGCTATTTTAGAGGACTTCCTCATTTACCTTTATCAGCCAAGTCTTTTTATCGAGTTCATACTTCCCCTTACTTGGTTTTGAAGACCTTTCTAGGGCACATGCACATAATTTCCATCACTAACATTCAAGATGAACTCTCACTAACTTGATAACGTAGTATAAACTATACTTCATCCTTATTTATAAATGAAATTTGAAGCATCGAGTCTCAGCTCACTAACTTAATAACATAGTTTAAACTATACTTTATCCTTATTTGCAATTGAAGTTTGAATAATCTAGTCTCAGCTCACTCACGAAAGAATTAGGAAATTATTTTAATGATGAAGAGCTGCTAATTGACAAATAACTGCATAACAAAAAGAAAAGGAGAGTGAATATTAAAAATAAAATGATATAACCAAAATCATAGAGCATACTTTAACGGGCTATCAATAATTTAATTTAATTATGGTCATTTATTCAGTAACCAGCAAAGAAAATTATGGTAAGAAAATGCATGGAAAGAAGAAACACATAGACTGCATGCATTTTTTTCATGTCAAAATGCACTCCTATAAAAATGATTCATCTTTCTTATTCCAGGAAAATCTACCAATGATACCAATGATAAAACCTTGCTTGTGTTAATTATTTTATTCCTTTCTAGTGTAAACCACATAAAAAGTAGCACGATGAACAATATGCATCTGAGAACCCTATAGCACAATGTTTTCAGTTAATAATAATAAAAGTTTAATTTAAATAGAAATAGCTGCAAATTGATTATCATCACATAGGTATATAATCAAGACAAAAAAGCTCATACTTCACTACAAAATAAACTTTACTCATCATTTGATACAAGTTTCCAAGTAGTTCATACGCTTTGTTAACCAAAGCATCAAGTTCCCCCAGCATTTTTTTCAGCTTGTCATCTGAAGCTAAGTTAGAGATAGAATCCTCTTCCAATGCAGCCTTCAACATCACCAAGATAGAATCCTCTTCCAATGTAGCCTTCAGCATTTTATTCAGCTTGTCATCAATAAAACCTTGCAAGCAATTTAAGCTACCTTTAATTTTATACCCTGATATCATCATCCTTAAGCCCAACTACTAGGGTCGGCTTAATCAGCATCTTGGCTAGTCCTTTTAATGTTTTAGACATGCTAATTCTAATTTTCGCAAATCTTCACACACAACATAAAAAATCCTCAATAACTTGAAACTGTCTTTTTTTTTTCATTATAATCCTTCGACAAAAATTATATCAATTTTCCTTACCGGTTGACTTTGGGTAAATATTTACACAAACATTATAAGTCTATCTTCTATAACCTTATTTCACTACTCGATTGCCTATGTACCTTAATTCGTAAACACCTTTGTAGAATAAGGATATAATGAATCCAATAACTAACTCAAATGAACTAAAATCACACCAATGACCTAATTAATAAACTTCAAAATTAGCGATTGAGAAGATAATGACAAGGTCCGAAGATTAACCTTTTATTATATACAAAACAATTTGCATTCGGTGCTACAACATTCGATAGATTGTTCAAAACTTGTAAATTAAGAACCTCAAGAACCTTAGAAAATCAAAAGAGGGAACAAGAATATTTTATGAACCCTACACAATCAGCATTATATATTGGAATCAATAAAGCATATTGTGCTTAAAAAAGATTAAAAGCCATTAGAAGACTTACCAAATGCAGCTGTCTTGAAGTAGTGTCAGCGATCGATGAATCGCACGCATGCCGCATCAGAAATGCTGTGCTTGAGCAAGATGAAAAAAATAATAAGGGGAAGAGGAGGCCTCGATCGGCAATGTAGCGGCAACGATCAAGTATTCAACTTTGGGGTGAATACACGCTTGAGAAAAATGAAAGAATAATTAGAGGAAGGGGAAAGTTTGAGATAGTGCGGGGTAAAGTGGGGACTTGTCGCACAAGATCTCTTAATTAGCACCAAAATCATTATATGCCCTAATATATATTTGTTAGGACACATAGATAAAAGTGTTGCTAAAAGTTATTTTTTTATAGTGTACACACTACATATAAGCATTATACACACTACGTATAAGTTTTATACACACTATGTATAAGTTTTACAAGCAATATACAAGTATTATACACGCTATATATAAGTTTATACACAATATGTACAAGCATTTTATACACTATAAATAAGAATTATACACACTATGTATAAGTTTATACACGCTATATATTATCATTATACACACTATGTATATGGTATGTATAAGTATTATAAACAGTATGTACAATTTTATACATGCACAAGCATTATATATGAATTATACAAGTTTATACAGGCTATGTACAAGTATTTTATACACTATATATAAGTTTGTACATCTATGTACAAGTATTATACACACTATTTTTAAGTTTATACACACTATATATAATTTTATATATATTATGTACAAGTATTATACATAGTATGTATATATTTGTAAACACTATATATAAGTATTATAAAAATTATTTACAAGTTTTTACATGATATGTATAAGCATTATACACACTACATATAAGTTTATACAAGTATTATAGATGTTATATATAAGTATTATACATACTATGTACAAGTTTATACAAGCATTATACACACTATGTATAAGTTTATAAAATATATGTACAAGAATTATAAACACTATTTACAAGCATTATACACACTAAGTACAAGTTTATTCGAGCATTCTACACACGCTATGTACAAGTATTATATAGACTCTGTATAAGTTTATACACGCTATGTATAAGGATTATACAAATTATGAATAAGTTTAGGCACATTATGTAGAAGTTTATACTCGCTATGTATATGGATTATACACATCATAAATAAGTTTATACACGTATTATACATAATTATTACACACTATGTGCAAGTTTATACATGCTATGTATAAGGCTTATACATACTATATATAAGTTTATAAATGCTATATACATAATTTTTACATAATGTGCATGTTTATAACCGCTATGTACAAGCATTATACATGCTATGTATAACTATTATACATAATATGTACAAGTTTATACAAATACTGTAAATGTTATGTACAAGTTTATAAATACTATATATAAGCATTATACACATTTTGTATAAGTTTATACATGTTATGTAAAAGCATTATACACACTATGTACACGCTATATACGAGCATTGTAAATACTATATACATGAATTTTAATTATTACATATAAGTTTAAACAAGCATTCTACACTAAGTTTAAGCTATATATAAGTATTATACACACTAAATACATATTTATACACGCTATGTACAAGCATTATACACACTATTCATAAGTATTATACACTCTGAATAGGTTTATCTACACTATGTATAAGTTTATAGAAGCTATATATAAGCATTGTATATGTTATATACAAGCATTATGCATGCTATATAAAAGTATTATATATACTACGTATAAGTTTATACAAGCATTATACATAATATATAGAAGTTTATACATGCTATCTATAAATAATATACATTTTATGTACAAGTTTATACATGTTATATACAAGTATTATACATAGTATGTATAAGTTTGTACACACTATGTATAATCATTATAAATACTATGTATAAATTCTATACACACTCTTTACAAGTTTTACATGTAATATACAAGAATTATACACAATATGTACATGTTTATAGATGATATATACAAGCATTTTACACACTACAAATAAGAACTATATACACTATATATAAGTTTATAAACGCTATATATAAATATTATACACACTATGTGTATGGTATGTATAAGTATTATACACATTATGAATATGTTTATTAAACTATGTACAGGCATTATACATGAATTATAATGGTTTATACACGCTATGTATAAGCCTTTTATATGCTATGTACAAGTTTGTAAATGTTTTGTACAAGTATTATACACACTATGTATAAGTTTATACACATAATGTACAAGTTTATACACACTATATATAAGTTTATACAAGTTATGTACAAGTATTATAGACACTATGTATATATTTGTAAACAATTTATAAAAGCATTATAAAAATTACGTATAAATTTGTATATGTTATTTACAAGTATTATACACACTATGTACAAGTTTATACAAGTATTATATATGCTATGTACAAAAATTATACACACTAAGTACAAGTTTATACAAGCATTATACACACAATGTACAAGTTTAGACATTCTATTTATAAGTATTATACACACTATTTGTAAGCATTATATACATTATGTACAACTTTATTCAAACATTATACACATACTATATACAAGCATTATATAGATTATGTTTTAGTTTATATACGCTTTGTATAATGTTTATACAAACTATGAACAAGTTTATACACATTATGTATAAGTTTATACACACTATGTATAAGGATTATACACACCATGTATAAGTTTATAAACGATATATATATAATTTTTACACACTATGTGCAAGTTTATACATTTTATGTATAAGGCTTATACATACTATGTATAATTTTAAAAATGCTATAAACATAATTTTTAAATATTATTATGTGTAAGTTTATACACGCTATGTACAAGCATTATACATGTTATGTACATGTGTTATACACACTATGTACAAGTTTATACTAATATTAAATATGTTATGTACAAGTTTATACATGTTATATATAAGCATTATATAGATTATGTATAAGTTTATACACGATATGTACAAGCATTATAAACACTATGTACATACTATGTACGAGCATTGCACACACTGTATACAAGAATTATAGACATTATATATAATTTTATACATGCATTCTACACTATGTTTAATTTTATATACATACTATATACATATCTATACATAATTTACATACTATGTATAAGTTTATACATGCTATGTACAGGCATTATACATATTATGTATAAGTTTGTACACAAAATGTATAAGAATTATAAACAATATGTACAAGTTTTGTACACACTATGTATAAGTTTTACATGCAATATACAAGTATTATATACACTATGTATAGGTTTATACGCGATATATACTAGTATTTTACACACTATACATAAGAATTATACATACTATGTATAAGTTTATACACGCTATATATAAACATTATACATACTATGTATATGATATGTATAAGTATTATACACACTAAGTATAAGTTTATGCATGCTATGTACAAGCGATATACATGAATTATATAAGTTTATACATACTATGTAGATTCATTTTACAGATTATGTATATGTTTGTACATGCTATGTATAAGTATTATACACATATATATAAGTTTATAGATGCAATATATAAGTTTATACCAAATATGTAAAAGCATTATATATACTTTGTATATGTTTGTAAATACTATATATAAGCATTATAAAAACTATATACAAGTTCGTTCATGCTATGTATAAGTATTATACACACTATGTATAAGTTTATACATGCTATGTACAAGCGATATACATGAATTATATAAGTTTATACACGCTATGTACAAGCATTTTACACATTATGTATAAGTTTGTACATGCTATGTATAAGTATTATACACACTATGTATAAATTTTTACAAGTATTATAGATATTATGCACAAGCATTATACACATTATGTATAAGTTTATATAAGCAGTATACACACTATATACAAGTTTATAGATTCTATGTACAAACATTATACACACTATTTACAAGCATTATAAAAGCTACGTACAAGTTTGTTCAAACATTATAAACATGTAATGTACAAGCATTATACAGACTATGTACAAGTTTATACATGATATGTATATGGATTATACAAATTATGAATAAGCTTATGCACATTATGTATAAGTTTATACACGCTATGTATAAGGATTATATACACCATGTTTAAGTTTATACAAGCTATATACATAATTTTTACACACTATATGGAAGTTTATATATGCTATGTATAAGACTTATACATATATATAAATATTTATAAATGTTATATACATAATTTTTACACACTATGTGCAAGTTTATACACGCTATGTACAAGCATTACACATATTTTGTATAAGTATTATACACACTATATACAAGTTTATACAAATATTGTACATGCTATGTATAAGTTTATACATATTATGTATAAGTATTATACACATTATGTATAAATTTATACATATTATGTAAAAATATTATACACACTATGTACACGCTATATACGAGCATTGCACACATTGTATACATGAATTATACACATTATATATAAGTTTATACAAGCATTCAACACTACGGTCAATGCTATATACAAGTATTGTACACACAATGTACATATTTATACACGGTATGTACAAGCATTATACAGACTATTAATAAGTATTATACACTCTAAATAAGTTTATATACACTATGTACAAGTTCATAGAAGCTATATATAACCATTGTACATGCTATATACAAATATTATGCTTTATGTATAGAAGTCTATACACTCTATCTATAAATAATGTGCACATTATGTATAATTTTATACATGATATGTAAAAATATTATATATATTATGTATAAGTTTGTACATATAATATATAAGATTTATAAACACTATATATAAGTTTTAGACCAACTATGTACAAGTTTTATATGCAATATACAAGCATTATACATACTATGTACGAGTTTCTACATGATATATAAAAATATTTTACACACCATAAATAAGAATTATACACACTATGTATAAGTTTGTACACGCTATATATAAGCATTATACACCCAATGTACATGGTATGTATAAATATTATACACACAATGTATAAGTATATTCATGCTATGTACATGTATTATACATGAATTATATAAGTTTATACACGTTATATACAAGTGTTTTACACACTATGTAAAAGTCTATATATGCTATGTACAAGTATTATACACATATGTATAAGTTTATACATACTATATATAAGTTTATACTTATTGTGTGCAAGTATTATACACACTATATATATTTGTAAAAACTAAATGTAAGTATTATAAAAACTATGTACAAGTTTGTAAATGCTATGCACAAGTATTATACACACTTTGTATAAGTTTATACAAGTACTATAGATGCTATGTACAAGCATTATACACACTATGTACAAGTTTAAACAATTATTATACACACTATGTACAAGTTTATATATTATATGTACAAGTATTATAAATACTATTTATAAGCATTATAGACATGATGTACGAGTTTATTCAAGCATTATGCACACGGTTTGTACAAGTATTATAAAGACTATGTACAAGCTTATACACGCTATGTATAAGGATTATACACACTATGAACAAGTTTATACATATTATGTACAAGTTTATACAAGCTATGTATAAGGATTATATACACCATGTATAATTTTATACACTATATTTGAATAATTTTTATATACTATGTGTAAGTTTATACATGCTATATATAAGGGTTATACACACTATGAATAAGTTTATATAAGCTATGTACAAGTTTATACAAACTTTATATAAACATTGTACATGCTATATACATATATTATACATGCTATATAAAAGTATTATACACTACATATATGTTTATACAAGTATTATGCAGACTATGTTGAAGTTTACTATCTATAAATAATATACGCACTATGTATAATTTTATACACATTATATACAAGCATTATACATATTATGGATAAGTTTGTACATACTATATATAAGCATTATAAACACTGTGTATAAGTTTTATATACATAATGTACAAGTTTTACATAGAATATACAAGTATTTTACATACTATGCATAAATTTATACACGATATGTATTAGGATTTTGCATACTATAAATAAGAATTTTATATATTATGTATAAGTTTATACACAACTATATATAAACATTATACCCATTATGTATATGATATGTATAAGTATTATACATAGTACGTACAAGTTTATACAAGCTATGTACAAATATTATACACACTATGTATAAGTTTATACATGTAATGTACAAATTTTTACACACTATATACAAGTTTATATATGTTATGTACAAGCATTATATACACTTTGTATATGTTTGTAAACACTATATATAAGCATGATAAAAACTATTTATTAATTTTGTTCATGCTATGTACAAGCATTATACACACTATGTATAAGTTTTAACAAGCATTATACACAGTATGTACAAGTTTGTACATTATATATACAAACATTATACTCTATATTTACATGCATTATACATAATATATAGAGTCTTAGACAAACATTATACACATGCTATGTACAAGCATGATACAAACTATGTACAAGTTTATACACGCTATGTATAAGGATTATACAAACTATGAACGTTTATGCATATTATGTACAAGTTTATACACCCTATGTATAAGGATTATACACACCATATATAAGTTTATACATGCTATATACATAATTTTTACACACTATGTACAAGTTTATACATGCCATGTATAAGACTTTTACATACTTTGTATAAGTTTATAAACGCTATATACATAATTTTTATACACTATGTGTAAGATTATATACATTATGTACAATCATTATACATGCTATATACAAGTATTATACATAATATGCACAAGTTTATATAAATATTATACATATTATGTACAAGTTCATACATGATAGGTATAAGCATTATACACATTATGTATAAGTTTATACATGTTATTTATGAGCATTACACACACTATGTACACGTTATATACTATCATTGCACACAGTGTACATGAATTATACACATTATGTATAAGTTTATATAAGGATCTTATACTATCTTCAATGCTATATATAAGTATTATACACACTTCATACATATTTATAATGCTATGTACAAGCATTTATATACTATTTATAAGTATTATACACTCTAAATAAGTTTATATACACTATGAATAAGTTTATATAAGGTATATATTAGCATTGTATATTTTATATACAAGCATCTTACACGGTATATAAAAGTATTATACACACTAAGTATAAATTTATACAAGAATTATGCATACTACATAGAACTTTATACATGATATCTATAAATAATATACACACTATGTATAAGTTTATATACATTATGTACAAGCATTATAAATATTATATATTAGTTTGTACACACTATGTATAAGCATTATAAACTCTATGTATAAGTTTTATACAGAATATGTACAAGTTTTACATGTAATATATAAAAATTATACACACTATGTACAAGTTTATACCTGATATGTACAAGTATTTTATATACTATAAATAAGAATAATGTACACTATGTATAAGTTTATACATGTTATATATAAGCATTATATACACTATGTACATGATATGTACAAGTATTATACACACTATGTATAAGTTTATAAATGCTATGTACAAATATTATACATGAATTATACAAGTTTATACATTCTATATACAAGTATTTTACACACTAAATATAAATTTGTACATACTATATACAAGTGTTATACACATTATGTATAAGTTTTTATATATAATATATAAGTTTATACACACTATATACAAGTTTATTCATACTATGTACGAGCATGATATACACTATGTATATATTTGTAAATCCTATATATAAGCTTTATAAAAATTATATACAATTTTGTATATACTATATATAAGTATTATACACACTATATACAAGTTTGTAGAAGTATTATAGATGTTATTTATAAGCATTATACATATTATGTACAAGTTTATACAAGCATTATACATACTATGAAGTTTATATATTATGTAGAAGTATTATAGATATTATTTATAAGTATTATACATATTATGTATAAGCTTATACAAGCATTATACATACTATGAAGTTTATATATTCTATGTATAAATATTATACACACTATTTATAATCATTATACACAATATATACAGGTTTATTTAAATATTATACACACGCTATATACAAGCGTTATACAAACTATGTATAAGTTTATAAACCATATGTATAAGGATTTTATAAACTATTAATAAGTTTCTGCATATTATAGACAAGTTTATACATGATATGTATAAATATTATACACATAATATATTAGTTTATACACATTATATACATAATTTTTACACATTATGTGTAAGTTTATACATGTTATGTATAAGTCTTATACATACTATATATAAGTTTATAAAATTTATATACATAATTTTTACATACTATGTACAAGTTTATACAGGCTATATACAAGAATTATATATGCTATGTATAAGTATTATACACACTATGTTTAAGTTTATATAAATATTGTACATGTTATGTACAAGTTTATACATGCTATATATAAGCATTATACATATTATATATAAGTTTATACACGTTATGTACATGTATTATACACACTATGTACACACTATATATGAGCATTGCACATACTATATACATGAATTTTACATATTATATATAATTTTATAAAAATATTCTACACTAAGTTCAATGTTATATACAAGTACTATACACTCTATGTACATATTTATATATGCTATATACAAGCATTATATATACTATTCATAAGTATTATACACTCTGAGTAAGTTTATCTACACTATGTATAAGTTTATACAAGCTATATAAAAGTATTATATATACTACGTATAAGTTTATATAAATATTATATATAATATATAGAAGTTTATACACGCAATCTATAAATAATATATACATGATGTATAAGTTTATATATGCTATGTACAAGTATTATACATATTATGTTTAAGTTTGTACACACTATGTATAATCTTTATTAACACTATTTATAATTTTTATACGCACTACGTATAAGTCTTACATGTAATATATAAGGATTATACACACAATGTACAAGTTTCTACATGATATGTACAAGCATTTTACACACTATAAATAAGAATTATATACACTATGTATAAGTTTATAAATGCTATATATAAGCATTATGCACACTATATACATGCTATGAACTAGTATTATACACACTATATACAACTTTATACAAGTATTATACACACTATGTATAAGTTTATACATTCTATATACAAGCATTATACACACTTTATACAAGTTTATACACACTATACATAAGTTTTATACACGTAATGTACAAGTTTTTACACATTATATTCAAGTATATTTATGTTATGTACAAGAATGATACATACTATATAAATATTTATGAACATTATATATAAACATTATAAAAACTATTTATAAATTTATGCATGCTATGTACAAGTATTATACACACTATATATAAGTTTATAGAAGTATTATAGATGCTATGTACAAGCATTATACACACTATGTACGAGTTTATACAAGCATTATACACACTATATACTAGTTTATACATTCTATGTATAAGTTTATGCAAATTATACATGCTATGTACAAATTTATACATGCTATGTATAAGGATTATATAAACTATAATCAAGTTTATGCATATTACGTATAAGTTTAAACACACTATGTAAAATGATTATACACACATTGTATAAGTTTATGCACGCTATATACATAATTTTTATATGCTATATGCAAGTTTATACTTGCTATGTACAAGGCTTATACATATTATGTATAAGCTTATAAATGCTATATACATAATTTTTATATACATATACAAGTTTATATATGTTATGTACAAGCATTATACATGTTATGTACAAGTATTATACATACTATATACAAGTTTATACAAATATTGTACATAATATGTAAAAGCTTAAACATGCTATATATAAGCATTATACACATTATGTATTAGTTTATACACGTTATGTACAGGTATTATACACACTATGTACACGCTATATATGAGCATTGCACATACTAGATACATGAATTTTACATATTATATATAAGTTATACAAATATTCTACACTAAGTTTAATGCTATATACAAGTACTTTACACACTATGACATATTTATACATGTTATATACAAGCATTATACATACTATTCATAAGTATTATACACTCTAAGTAAGTTTATTTACACTATGTATAAGTTTATTCAAGCTATATATAAGCTTTGTATATGCTATATTTAAGCATTATATACGCTATATAAAAGTATTATATATACTACGTATAAGTTTATATAAATATTATATATAATATATAAAAGTTTATACATGCTATCTATAAATAATATATACATGATGTACAAGTTTATGTATAAGTTTGTATACACTATGTAAAAGAATTATACAAGTATTATACATATTGTGTATAAGCTTGTATACACTATGTAAAAGAATTATAAACACTATGAAAAAGTTTTATATACACTATGTATAAGTTTTACATTTATTATACAAGAATAATATACACTATGTACAAGTTTATACACGATATGTACAAGCAATTTATACACTATAAATAAGAATTATACATACTATGTATAAGTTCATACATACTATATATAAGCATTATATACACTATATACAAGGTATGTATAAGTATTATATACACTATGTATAAGTTTATACAAGTTATATAAAAGCATTCTACATGAATTATATAAATTTATACATGCTATGTACAAGCATTTTACACACAATGTACAAAATTATATATGCTATGTACAAGCATTATACACATTATGTATAAGTTTATACACATTATTTATAAGTTTATACATGCTATGTACAAGCATTATACACACTATGTATCTATTTGTAAATACAATAGATAAGCATTATATAAGTATTATACACACTACATACAAGTAGTTTACATACTATATACCAGTTTATACATGTTATGTATAAGTTTTATACACACTATGTATAAATTCATACCCGTAATATACAAGTTTATATACACTATATATAAGTTTATACATGCTATATACAAGCATTATACACACTATGTATACATTTATAAATAATAAACATAAGCATTACAGAAATTATATATAAGTTTATACATGCTATGTAAAAGTATTATACACATTATGTATAAGTTTATACAAGCATTATATAAACTATGTAAAAGTTTATATATTCTATGTACAAGCATTATACACATTATTTACAAGCTTTATATACCATATGTACAAGTTTATTCAAACATTATACACACGTTATGTACAAGCATTATAAAGACTATGTACAAGTTTATACACACTATGTATGAGGATTATATAAACTACGAACAAGTTTTTGCATATTATGTATGAGCATTATACATATTATATATAAGTTTATACACGTTATGTATAAGTATTATACCCACTATGTAGACACTATATGCGAGCATAGCACATACTATATACATGAATTTTACATATTATATATAAGTTTATACAAACATTCTACACTAAGTTTAATGCTATATACAAGTATTATACATACTATGTACATATTTATACACGCTATATACATGCATTGTACACATTATTCATAAGTATTATACACTCTGAATAAGTTTATCTATATTATGTATAAGTTTATACAAGCTATATATAAGCATTGTATAAGCTATATAGAAGCATTATACACGCTATATAAAAGTATTATATATACTACGTATAAGTTTACACAAATATTATATATAATATATAGAAGTTTATACACACTATCTATAAATAATATACACATTATGTACAAGTTTATATATGCTATGTATAAGAATTATAGATATTATATTTAAGTTTGAACATACTAGGTATAATCTTTATAAATACTATTTATAAGTTTTATACACACTACGTACAAGTTTTACATGTAATATATAAGTATTACACACACTATGTACAAGTTTCTACATGATATGTACAAGCATTTTACACACTATAAATAAGAATTTTATACACTATGTATAAGTTTATAAATTATATATATAAGCATTATCCACACTATATACATGCTATGAACAAGTATTATACACACTATATCTAAGTTTATACAAGTATTATACACCTTATGTATAAGTTTATACATTCTATATACAAGCATATACACACTTTATACAAATTTATACACATTATATATAAGTTTTATACACGCAATGTATAAGTTTTTACACACTATATTCAAATTTATATATGTTATGTACAAGAATGATACACACTATGTAAATATTTGTGAACATTATATATAAACAGTACAAAAGCTATTTACAAATTTGTGCATGCTATGTATAAGTATTATACACACTATGTACAAGTTTATAGAAGTATTATAGATGCTATGTACAAGCATTATACACACTATGTATAAATTTATAAAAGTATTATACACACTATATACTAGTTTATAAATCCTATGCACAAGTTTATACAAATTATACATATTATGTACAAGTTTATACATGCTATATATAAGGATTATACAAACTATGATCAAGTTTATGCATATTACGTATAAGTTTATACACGAATGTATAATGATAATACACATATTGTATAAGCTTATACATGCTATATACATAATTTTTACACACTATATGAAAGTTTATACTTGCTATGTACATAGCTTATACATATTATGTATAAGCTTATAAACACTATATACATAATTTTCATATTCATGTGCAAGTTTATACACGCTATGTACAAACATTATACATGTTATGTACAAGTATTATACATACTATGTATAAGTTTATACAAATATTGTACATGTTATGTAAAAGTTTAAACATGCTATATATAAGTATTATACACATTATATATAAGTTTATACACATTATGTACAAGAATTATACACACTATGTACATGCAACATACGAGCATTACACACACTATATACATGAATTATATAAATTATATATAAGTGTATATAAGTATTCTACACTACGTTCAATGCTATGTATAAGTATTATACACACTATGTATATATTTATACATACTATGTATAAGCATTATATATACTATTCATAAGTATTATACACTCTGATTAAGTTTATTTATACTATGTATAAGTTTATACAAGCTAAATATAAGCATTGCACATGCTATATATATAAATATTACACATGCTATATAAAAATATTATACACACTACGTATAAGTTTATACATGCTATATACACAATTTTTATACACTATGCGCAAGTTTATACATGCTATGTATAAGGCTTATATATACTATTTATAAATTTATAAACACTATATACATAATTTTTACATACTATGTATAAGTTTATATAAGTTATGTACAAGCATTATATAACCTATGTACAAGTATTATACACACTATGTATAAGTTTATACAAATATTGTACATGTTATGTAATAGTTTTTACATGCACTGTGTAAGCATTATACATATTATGTATAAGTTTATACACGTTTCGTATAAGCATTATAAACACTATATACACGCTATATAGGAGCATTACACACACTGTATACATGAATTATACATATTATATATAAGTTTATACAAGCATTCTACACTATAATCATTGTTATATATAAGTACTATATACACTATGTACATATTTATACAAGGTATGTACAAGCATTATACACACTATTCATAAGTATTATACACTCTAAAAAAGTTTTTATACACTATGTAAAAGTTTATTCAAGCTATATAAAAGCATTGTACATGCTATATACAAATATTATACACGTTATATAAATGTATTATATACACTACATATAAATTAATACAAATATTATGCATACTATGTAGAAGTTTATACATACTATCTTAAAATAATATACATACTATGTACAAGTTTAAACACGCTATATATAAGTATTATACATATTATGTACAAGTTTTATACACACTATGTACAAGTTTTACATGGAATATACAAGTATTTTTCATACAGAGTTTATACAAGTTTATACAAGCATTATACACACTATATAGAATTTATAAATTCTATATACAAGCATTATACATACTATTTACAAGCATTATACACACAATATATAAGTTTATTCATACATTATACACGCCCTATGTACAAGCCATATAAAGACTATGTACAAGTTTATACATGCTATGTATAAGGATTATATAAACTATAAACAAGTCTATGTATATTATGTATAAGTTTGTACACGCTATCTATACAGAATTTAGATAGATTATATACAAGTTTATACACTCTATCTATACCTATGTATATGGTATGTATAAGTATTATACACTTTATATATAAGTTTATACATGCTATGTTCAAGCATTATATATGAATTATACAAGTTTATACAACCTATGTACAAATATTTTATATACTATGTACATGTATTATACACATTATGTACAAGTTTATACACGTAATGTACAAGTTTATACATACTATATACAAGTTCATACATACTATACACAAGTATTATACACAATATGTATATATTTATAAACACTATATATAAGTATTTTAAAAACTATATATAAGTTTGTACATGCTATGTACAAGAATTATACACACTATGTACAAGTTTATACAAGCATTATACACACTATATACAAGTTCATTCATTCTATTTACAAGCATTATACACACTATGTATAAGTTTATTCAAATATTATACACACTCTTTGTACAAGCATTATACAAATTATGTAAAAGTTTATACACGCTATGTATAAAGATTATACAAACTATGAACAAGTTTCTGCACATTATGTATAAGTTTATACAAGCTATGCATAAGGATTATACACACCATATATAAGTTTATACATATTATATACATAATTTTTATACATTATATGCAAGTTTATAAATGCTATGTATAAGGCTTATACATACTATGTATAAGTTTATAAATATTATATATATATATATATATAATATATATATATATATAATAATTTTGATACAGTACTAAGTTGTTGTTTAATTCAATGTACATTATACATACTATATATACCAAGTATTATACAATATGTATGGTATAAGTTTATACACGCTAGTGTATATATTAGAAAA
This sequence comes from Dendrobium catenatum, assembly GCF_001605985.2. NCBI lineage: Eukaryota > Viridiplantae > Streptophyta > Magnoliopsida > Asparagales > Orchidaceae > Dendrobium > Dendrobium catenatum. The sequence goes on from NW_021425457.1 coordinate 29,126, forward strand.
ATGCAACTAAGTAAGTTTATAAGAACATTATACATGTTAAGTGTATAGAATTTTAAATACATGTTATGTATAACATTATAGTCATAATTATGTATAAAAGCTTTAATGCGTTAGTGTAAAAAGCATTATGTGCACACATATAATACACTGCTTATTAAGAGCGTTGCACATATCTTCGTACATGAAAATGTATGACCATTTTATTGTAAGTTTATAAGCAAAACATTGCTACACTATCACGGTTCAATGTTATTAAATACAAGATTATACACACTATGTACATATTAATACATTCTGATTACAAGCATTATACACACATTTATAAGTATTGATATAACTAAATCAATTATATATACTTATACAAGTTTATATCACGATATATAGATAAGCATTGCTACATGCTATATACAAGCATTATACTCACGCTATATAAACAGTATTTATACACAACAATTATAATATGGGTTTATAAGCATTATGCAATCTCATGTATAAAGATTAACCTGCTATCTATAAATAATATAACACAGTATAGAGTTTATACATGCTATACTACAAGATCATACAATTACTATTAGGTTGTGTACACAGTAGTAGTAAATAGAATTATAAAACACGTAAAAGTTTTATACACACTATGTATATTAGTTTTTTACATTCATTATACAACAAGAATAATACTACACTATGTAAGTTTATATACACGATATGTAGCATCAATTTTATACTAACATAAATGAGAATTATACACATTATGTATTAAGTTTATACATACTTATATAAAGCATTTATAACACTATTATATGTATATGTATAAGTATTAATACACACTATGTATAAGTTTATACAATAAATGTACAACGCATTATACTATGAACTTATATAAAATTTTACACTACTATGTAAGTTTCACGACGATATGTATAACACTATTGTAATAATCAGAATTTGAATAGCATAAACTGTATACATAATATGTATTTAAATACACATTATATACAATTATACATGTTATGTTCACAAGCATTATGACAACTAATACTGTTAATGTTTCTAAATATAATAGATAGTATTGAATAAAACTGATGTAAAGCAAGGTTTGTACATGCTTGTACAGCATTTACACAACACTATATGAAAGGTTTTATACAAGTATTATAGATGCCTATATATAGAGCATTTATACACACTATGTAACATATTTATACAGAACATTATATAGCACTATCTACATAATTAACATTAAGATGTAAAGCAGTTATACACATTATTATATAATATTTTACCATTATAGTATATGTTTTAACCAAATATATATCACATGCTATGTACAAGCATTATATAACTATGGTTTAAGTCTAATAACATAGTGTCTAAGGATTATTGACAAAAACTATGATAATTTTGTACATATAATATAAGTTTATACATGTATGTATATAAGGATTATACACACCATGTATATGTTTATACATGATATATACGATAATTTTTACACATGTGAAATTTAATATATTGTCTGTATAATACGGCTATATACATACTATCTATAGGGGAAGTTTATAAACGCTACTATACACTAATTTTATGCATATTAATTGCAAGTTTATACACCTAAATGTACAAACATATAAATATTATGTATAGTATTATACATAACTAAGTGGTATAAGTTTATATATTGTAAAATGATTATGGTACGAAGATTTATCATGATGTATATAATTATTATACACTTAATGTATACAGTTTATACAGCATTATACAACATGATTTATAGTGTAGTATTGCAACACTATAACAGAATGATACATCCTTTTTTTTAACAATAATATAAAACCTAAAGTATGATGATATCACCTTTTAAGTTATACCATAGCTATCTATCTATCAATCAAATGTTAATACATAGTATTATACTGCTTTACACATTGTATATATTTATATCACATTTTACATGCTTATACACATAATTTATAAGTATTAGCGTGTGTATCTGTAATAAGTTTATTATACTATACAGTTTTAAAAAGATTATATAATAAGCATTGTACTGCATACAGTATTATACGTATATAAGTATATCACACTAACGTAAAGGGTTAATAAGCATTATACCATACTATAAGAAGGTTCATACAATGATATCCATAAATATAATATAATTAACCTGATGTATAGTTATACATACGTATTGTACAAGCATTAATACACTATTTGTATAGTTTGTACATCCATTAAAAGAATTTAATAAAGTCTATTAAAAGATTTATACACAAACTTGTATAAGTTTTACCATCATTATACAAGAATTACATCACTATGTACAAGTTTATCCTGACAAGTACATAGCAATTTTTATACACTATAAATATAGATATACACATTAGTATAGTTTATGTATACTATAATATAAGAATATATATCACTATTATACATGGTATCATAAGTATTTGATATACACTATGTATAAGTTTAATACGAAGTCTATATACAAAGCATTATACATAATGATTATTAAATTTATACATGCTATGTACAAGCATTTACACACAATGTACAAATTTGATATAGCTATACTATCAAGTTATACATGTTATGGTATATAGTTTATAACACATTACTATATAAGTTTATACAGCTATGTTAAAGCAGATACACACTATGTATATATTATTGTAAATATACGATAGATAAGCATTATAAAAACTTAGTGGTAACAAGTTGTACATGAGCTAGGTACAACATATAATACATATGTGTAAAGTTCTATACATGTATTATAGACATGCTGATCTACGAGCATTATATCACAATATGTACTATTATAAAGCATTATACATCATAAATGTATAATTTAATCTTATACATTACATATATAAGTCCATTATACACATTGAATTTAAATCAATTATACACTCTAACTGTTATAAGTTAATTAACATTATACACATGCTATGTACAAGCATTAATTACAAACTATGTTTAAAGTTAACACAGTATGTATAAAATGATTAAGACTGCAACCTATGAACCAATTCTATGTACATTAGAACAATTTACACGCTGTATATAGAATTATACAACTCATGTATATTGTTTAATACATGCCTATAATTACTAATTGTTTTGATACACTATGTGAAAACTAATATATTCTATGTATAAGGCTAATACATACTATCTATATGTTTATAAACACTATATACATAATTTTTGCACATTATATGCAAGTTTATACACGCTATATACAAGCATTATAAATGTTATGTATAAGTATTATACATACTATATATAAGTTTGTATAAACATTGTACATATTATGTACAAGTTTATACATTCTATATATAAGCATTATACATATTATGTATAAGTTTATACATATTAAATACGAGCATTATACACACTATATACAAGATATATATGAGTATTGTACATATTGTATACATGAATTATACATATTATTTATAAGTTTATACAAGCATTCCACACTACGTCCAATGCTATATACAAGTATTATAGACACTATATAAATATTTATATACGCGATGTACAAATATTATATATATTATTCATAAGTATTATACACTTCTAATAAGTTTATATACACTTTGTATAACTTTATATGTGCTATATATAAGCATAGTATATGCTATATATAAGCATTATACATGTTATATAAAAGTATTATACACACATACATATAAGTTTATATAACCATTATACATACTATGTAGAAGCTTATACATGCTATCTATAAATAATATAAATATACTATGTAAAAGTTTATATATGCTATGTACAAGCATTATATATATTATGTATAAATTTATACACTATGTATAAGAATTATAAACTCTATGTATAGATTTTATACACATTATGTATAAGTTTTACATGCAATATACAAGTATTATATACACTATGTATAAGTTTATACATGATATGTACAAGCATTTTACATGCTATAAATAAGAATTATACATATTATGTATAAGTTTGTACACCTTATATATAATCATTATACACACTTTGTATAAGGTGTGTATAAGTATTATATACACTATGGACAAGTTTATACATGCTATGTACAAGCATTATACATTAACTATACAAGTTTATATATGATATATACAAGCATTTTACATACTATGTACAAGTTTGTATATGCTATGTACAAGTATTATATACACTATATACAAGTTTATACACGTAATGTACAAGTTTATACACACTATATAAGAGTTTACACATGCTATGTACAACCATTATTCACACTATGTATATATTTGTAAACACTATATATAAGTATTATAAAAATTATGTACAAGTTTGTACATGCTATGTACAAGCATTATACATACTACGTACAAGTTTATACAAGTATTACAGATTTTATATACAAGCATTATACACACTATGTATAATTTTATACAAGCATTATACACACAAAGTACAACTTTATACATTACATATAAAAGCATTATACACCTATTTATAAACATTATACACACTGTGTACAAGTTTATTAAAATATTATACTCATGCTATGTATAAGCATTATACAGACAATGTACAAGTTTATACATATTATGTATAAGGATTATACAAATTATGAACAAGTTTATGCATATTATGTACAAGTTTATATACGCTATGTATAAGAATTATACACACCATGTATTTGTTTATACTAGTATATACATAATTTTTATACACTAAGTGCAAATTTATGCATGCTATGTATAAGTTTATAAATGATATATACGTAACTTTTACACACTATGTACAAGTTTATACACACTATGTACAAGCATTATAAATACTATGTTTAAGTATTATACATACCATGTACAAGTTTATACAAACATTATACATGTTATGTATAAGTTTATACATGCTATATATAAGTATTATACAAATTATGTATAAGTTTATACATGTTATATATAAACATTATACATACTATATACGAGTAATGCACCAATTATATACATGAATTATACACATTATACATAAGTTTATACAAGCATTCTACACCATGTTCAAAGCTATATACAAGTATTATACACACTATTTATATATTTATACACGCTATGTAGAAGCATTATACATAAAAATTATATTATTATACACTTTGAATAAGTTTATAAGCATTATGTACAAGTTTATACAAGCTATATATAAGCATTGTACAAGATATATACAAGAATTATAAATGCTATATAAAAGTTTTATACACACTATATATAAGTTTATACAAGATTTATGCATACTATGTAAAAGTTTATATATGCTATCTATAAATAATTTACACACTATACACAAGTTTATACACGCTATATACACGCATTATACGTGTTATGTATAAGTTTATATATACTATGTATAAGCATTATAAATACTATGTATAAGTTTTATACATAATATGTATAAGTTTTATATGCAATATACAAGTACTATACATACTATAAACAAGTTTATATATGATATGTACAAGAATTTTATACATTATAAATATGAATTATATACACTATATATAAGTATTATACATACTATGTACATTATATATATAAGTATTAGGCACACTATGTACAAGATTATATATTCTATGTACAAGCATTATATATGAATTATAGAAGTTTATACATGCTATGTACAAGCATTTTACACACAATGTACAAGTTTGTCATTGCTATGTATAAATATTATACAAACTATGTACTAGTTTATACATGCAATGTACAAATTTATACACATTATATATAAGTTTTTACATGTTATGTATAAGCATTTTACACACTATATATATATTTGTAAATATTATAAATAAGTATTTTAAAAACTATGTATATGTTTGTACATGCTATATACAAGCATTATACACATTATGTACTAGTTTATACAAGTATTATAGATGCTATGTACAAGAATTATACACACTATGTATAAGTTTATATAAGAATTATACACAATATGTATAAGTTTATATATTATATGTACAAGCATTATACACCTTATGTACAAGTTTATTCAAACATTATACACATGCTATGTACAAGCATTATATAAACTGTGTATAAGTTTATACACGCTATATATAAGGATTATACAAACTAATAACAATTTTATGCATAAACGCTATATATAAGGATTATACAAACTAGTAACAAATTTATGCATATTATGTACAAGTTTATGCACATTATGTATAAAGATTATACACATAATGTTTAAGTTTATACATGATATATACATAATTTTTACTCACTATATACAAATTTATACATGCTATGTATAAGGCTTATACATACTATGTATAAGTTTAAAAATATTATATACATAATTTTTACAAACTATAAAAAACTTTATACATGCTACATGCAAGCATTATACATGTTATGTACAAGTATTAGACACACTATGTACAAATTTATACAAATATTATATATGGTATATACAAGTTTATACATGTTATGTATGAGCATTATACACATTATGGATAAGTTTATACATATTATGTACAAGCATTATACACACTTTGTACATGCTATGTACGAGCATTTCACAAAATGTATACTCGAATTATATATATTATATATAAGTTTATACAAGTATTTTACAATACGTTCAATGCTATATACAGTACTATACATACTATGCACATATTTATACATGTTATGTACAAATATTATATACCCTATTCATAAGTATTATACACTCAAAATAAGTTTGTATACACTATGTACAAGTTTATATAAGATATATATAAGCATTGTACAAGCTATATTCAAATGTTATACACACTAAATAAATGTATTATACACACTACGTATAAGTTTATACAAGCATTTTGCATACTATATAAAAGTTTATACATGCTATATATAATTAATATACACACTATGTATAAGTTTATACTCGCTATGTACAAGCATTATATATATTATGTATAAGTTTATACACAAGATTTATATGCATTATAAACACTATATATAAGTTTTATACACATTATGTATAAGTTTTATATGCAATATACAAGTATTATATACACTATGTATAAGTTTATACATGATATGTACAAGCATTTTACACACTATAAATAAGAAATATACATACTATGTATAAGTTTATACACGCTATATATAAGCAATATACACACTATATACATGGTAGGTATAAGTATTATACACAGTATGTACAAGTTTATACATACTATGTACAAGTATTATACATGAATTATACAAGTTTATAAATGATATGTACAAGCATTATTTATTCTATGTACAAATTTGTACATAGCAATGTACAAGTATTATACATGAATTATACAAGTTTATAAATGATATGTACAAGCATTATTTATTCTATGTACAAATTTGTACATAGCAATGTACAAGTATTATACATGAATTATACAAGTTTATAAATGATATGTACAAGCATTATTTATTCTATGTACAAATTTGTACATGCTATGTACAAGTATTATACACACTATGTATAAGTTTATACACGCAGAATTATAGAAGTTTATACATGCTACGTACAAGCATTTTACACACAATGTACAAGTTTGTCATTGCTATGTATAAATATTATACAAACTATGTACTAGTTTATACATGCAATGTACAAATTTATACAAATTATATACAAGTTTTTACATATTATGTATAAGCATTTTACACACTATATATATATTTGTAAACATTATAAATAAGCATTTTAAAAACTATGTATAAGTTTGTACATGCTATATACAAGCATTATACACACTATGTACTAGTTTATACAAGTATTATAGATGCTATGTTATATACATAATTTTTACAAACTATAAAAAAGTTTATACATGCTACATGCAAGCATTATACATGTTATGTACAAGTATTAGACACACTATGTACAAATTTATACAAATATTATATATGGTATATACAAGTTTATACATATTATGTATGAGCATTATACACATTATGGATAAGTTTATACACGTTATGTACAAGCATTATACACACTTTGTACATGCTATGTACGAGCATTTAACATAATGTATACTCGAATTATATATATTATATATAAGTTTATACAAGCATTTTACAATACGTTCAATGCTATATACAGTATTATACATATTATGTACATATTTATACATGTTATGTACAAATATTATACACCCTATTCAAAAGTATTATACACTCAAAATAAGTTTGTATACACTATGTACAAGTTTATATAAGCTATATATAAGCATTGTACAAGCTATATTCAAATATTATACACACTAAATAAATGTATTATACACACTACGTATAAGTTTATACAAGCATTTTGCATACTATATAAAAGTTTATACATGCTATATATAATTAATATACACACTATGTACAAGTTATACTCGCTATGTACAAGCATTATATATATTATGTATAAGTTTATACACAAGATTTATATGCATTATAAACACTATATATAAGTTTTATACACATTATGTATAAGTTTTATATGCAATATACAAGTATTATATACACTATGTATAAGTTTATACATGATATGTACAAGTATTTTACACACTATAAATAAGAAATATACATACTATGTATAAGTTTATACACGCTATATATAAGCAATATACACACTATATACATGGTAGGTATAAGTATTATACACAGTATGTACAAGTTTATATATACTATGTACAAGCATTATACATGAATTATACAAGTTTATACACGCTATGTACAAGCATTTTTTATACTATATACAAATTTGTACATGATATGTACAAGTATTATACACACTATGTATAAGTTTATACACATTATATACAAGTTTATATATGTTATGTACAATCATTATACACACTATATATAAGTATTATAAAAACTATGTACAAGTTTGAACATGCTATGTACAAGCATTATATACACTATATACAAGTTTATACAATATATAAATAAGCATTATACACATTGTTTATAAGAGTTATACATGCTATGTATATGTTTATTCAAACATTATACACACGCTATGTATAAGCATTATACAGACTATGTATAAGTTTATACACGCTATATATAATGATTATACAAACTATAAATAAGTTTGTGTATATTATGCATAAGTTTATTCACGTTATGTATAAGGATTATACACATCTTGTATTAATTTATACATGTTATATCCATAATTTTTATACACTATGTGCAAGTTTATACATGCTATGCATAAGATTATAAATATTATATACATAATTTTTACACATTATGTGCAAGTTTATATATGCTATGTACAAGCATTATTCAAACTATTTATATATATTATGCACACTATATATAAGTTTATACAAATATTATACATGCTATGTACAAGTTTATACATGTTATGTATAAGTATTATACAAATTATGTATAAGTTTATACACATTATGTATAAGTATTATACACACTATGTACAAGCATTATACATACTATTCATAAGTATTATATACTATGCATAAGTTTATATACACTATGTATAAGTTTATATAAGCTATATATAAGTATTGTATATGGTATATATAAGCATTATACACACTATATAAAAATATTATACACACTACGTATAAGTTTAAACAACCATTATACATTCTATATAAAAGTTTATACACACTATCTATAAATAATATACACATAATGTGTAAGTTTGTACATGCTAGGTACAAGCATTATACATATTATATATAAATTTGTACACACTATGTATAAGCAATATAAACACTATGTATAAGTTTTGAACATTCGTTGTACAAGTTTTACATGCAATATACAAGTATTATACATACTATGTACATGTTTATACATGATATGTACAAGCATTTTATACACTATAAATAAGAAATATACACACTATATATAAGTTTATACACGCTATATATAAGCAATATACACACTACATATATCGTAGGTATAAGTATTATGCCTAATATGGATAAGTTTATACATACTATATACAAGCATTATACATGAATTATATAAGTTTATACATATTATGTACAAGTATTTTACATACTATGTATAAGTTTATATATGCTATATATAAGTATTATACACTCTATGTAAGTTTATATACGCAATGTACTAGTTTATACACACTATATGCAACTTTATAAATTCTATGAACCAGCATTATACACAATATGTATATGTTTGTAAACACTATATATAACAATTATAGAAACTATGAACAAGTTTGTACATGCTATATACTAGCATTATACACACAATGTAAAAATTTATACAATTATTATACACACTATGTACAAGTTTATATAAGCATTATACACATTATATATAAGTTTATATATTCTATGTTTAAGCATTATACACACTATTTAAAAGTTTATGCATATTATATACAAGTTTATACACGCTATGTTTAAGGATTATCCACACCATGAATAAGTTTATACATGCTATATACATAATTTTTACAAACAAGTTTATACATGCTCTGTATAAGGCTTATACATATTATATATAAGTTAATAAATGCTATAAACATAATTTTTACACACTATATACAAGTTTATACATTACAAGCATTATACATGCTATGAACATGTATTATACATACTACGTATAAGTTTATACAAACATTCTACATGTTATGTACAAGTTTATACATGCTATGTATAATCATTATAAACATTTTGTATAAGTTTATACACATTACGTTCAAGCATTATACACACTATATACACGTTATATATGAGTATTGCACACATTGTATACATAAATAATAACCATTATATGTAAGTTTATACAAGCATTCTACACTACGTTCAATGCTATATAGAAGTATTAAACATACTATGTACAAATTTATATATGGTATGTACAAGAATTATACACACTATTCATAAGTAATATACACTCTGGATAAGTTTATATACAATATGTACAAGTTTATATAAGTAATATATAAGCATTGTAAATGCTATATATAAGCATTATATACGCTATATAAAAGTATTATACAAGTTTATACAAACATTATGCATATTATGTATAAGTTTATACATGCTATCTACAAATAATATACACACTATGTACAAGTTTATACATGCTATGTAAAAGTATTATACATATTATATATAAGTTTGTAAACACTATGCATATACATTATAAACACTATGTATAAGTTTTATTCATGCTATGTATAAGTTTTAAGTATTATACATACTATGTATAAGTTTATATATGCTACGTACAATCATTTTATACTCTATGTATAAGTTTGTATATGTTATGTACAAGTATTATACACATTATATATAAGTTTATACATGCAATATATAAGTTTTTACACACTATATACAAGTTTAAATATTCTATGTACAAGCATTATACACACTATATATATGTTTGTTAACAATATATATAAGTATTATAAAAACTATGTACAAGTTTGTATATGTTATGAACAAGCATTATACACACTATGTACAAGTTTATACCTTTTATGTACAAGCAATATACAATCATTATACACACTATATACAAGTTTATACAAACTATGTATAAAGATTACACAAACTATAAACAAGTTTAAGCACATTATGTTCAAGTTTATACATGCTATTTATAAGGATTATGCACACAATGTATAAGTTTATACATGATACACACATAATTTTTAAACAATATGTGCAAACTTATGCACGTTATGTATAAATCTGTAAATACTACATACATAATTTTTACACACTATGTGTAAGTTTATAAATATTATGTATAAGCATTATACATGCTATATAAAAGTATCGTACACACTATGTACAACTTAATACAAATAATGTATATGTTATGTATAAGTTTATACATGCAATATACTAGCATTATATATACTATGTATATATTTATATACGTTATATGCAAGCATTATATATACCACGTACAGGCTATGTTCGAGCATTGCACACACTATGTACATAAATTATACATATTATATATAAGTTTATACCAGCATTTTGCACTACATTCAATGTTATATACAAGTATTATAGACACTATGTACATATTTATACATGCTATACACAAGCATTATAAAAACTATTCATAAGTATTAAACACTCTGAATAAGTTTATGTATATTAAGCACAAGTTTATACAAGCTATATAAAAGCACTGTATATACTATATACAAGTAATATACATGCTACACAAAAGAATTATATACACTACGTATAAGCTTATACAAGTATTATGGATACTATATAGAAGTTTATACACTCTAGCTTTTAATAATATACACATTATGCATAAGTTTATACTTGCTAGGTACAAATATTATATATATTATATATAAGTTTGTATATTTTATACATATTTTGTACAAGTTTTACATGCAATATGCAAGTATTTTACACACTATATATAAGTTTATACATGATATATACAAGCATTTTACACACTATAAATAAGAATTTTACACACTATATATACAGTATATATAATCATTATACACAGTATATATAAGGTATGTATAAGTATTATATACACTATGTACAAGTTTATACATGATATGAATAAGTATTATACATGAATTATTCAAGTATATACATGCTATGTACAAATATTTTTCACACTATGTACAAGTTTGTACATACTATGTACAAGTATTTTACACACTATATAAGAGTTTATACATGCAATGTATAAGTTTATACACACTATATACAAGTTTTACATGCTATTTATAAGTATTATACACACAATGTATATATTTGTAAACACTATATATATGAATTATAAAAACTATGTACAAGTTTATATATGCTATGTACAAGCATTATACACACTTTGTATAAGTTTATACCAGTATTATAATTGTTATGTTCAAGCATTATACATACTATGTACAAGTTTATAGAAGCATTATAAATACTATGTATAAGTTTATAAACTCTATATACATAATTTTTGTACACTATGTTCAAGTTTATACATGCTATATACAAGCATTATACATGCTATCTACATGTACTATACACATTATGTACAAGTTTATACAAATATTATATATGTTATGCACAAATTTATACATACTATTGTAAGCATTATATATATTATATATAAGTTTATACACGCTATGTACAACTATTATACATATAATGTACACCCTATATACGAGTATTTCATACACAATATACATGAATTATACATATTATATGTAAGTTTTTACAAGAATTGTATATTATGTTCAATGCTATATATAAGTTTATACGCACTATATACAAGTTTATACATGTTATGTACAAGCATTATACATACTATATATATTTTTAAAAATACTATATATAAACATTATAAAAACTATGTACAAGTTTGTCCATGCTATGTATAATCATTTTACATACTATGTACAAGTTTATACAATTATTATATATTCTATTTACAAGTATTATACACACTATGTACAAGTTAATACAAGTATTATACACACTATATACAAGTTTATACATTATATATATAAGCATTATACACACTATATACAAGTTTATTCCAATATTATACATACGCTATGTACAAGCATTATACAGACTATGTATAAGTTTATACACGCTATGTACAAGGATTATACAAAGTATAAACAGGTTTTTGCACATTATATACAAGTTTATACACTCTATTTATAAGGGTTATACACACCATGTATAAGTTTATAAATGCTATATACATAATTTTCATACACTATATGCAAGTTTATACATATTATATATAAGGCTTATACATACAATGTATAAGTTTATAAATATTATATACATAATTTTTACACATTATGTGCAAGTTTATACACGTTATTTAAAAGCATTATATATGTTATGTACAAGTATTATACATAATATGCATAAGTTTATACAAACATTATACATATTATGTACAAGTTTATATATACTATATATAAGCATTATAAATATTATGTATAATTTTAAACACGTTATGTACAAGCATTATACACACTATATACATGCTATATATGAGCATTTCACACACTAATTATATGAATTATACATATTATATGTAAGTTTATACAAGTATTCTACACTATGTTCAAAATTATACACAAATATTATACACACTATGTATATATTTATACTTGATATATACAAGCATTATATACACTCTGAATAAGTTTATATACTATGTCCAAATTTATACAAACTATATAAAAGTATTGTACATGCTTTATACAAGCATTCTACACACTATATAAAAGTATTATACATACTACGTAAAAGTTTATACAAGCATTATGCATACTATGTAGAAGTTTGTACATGCTATTTATAAATAATATACGTACTATGTACAAGTTTATACACACTACGTACAAGCATTATATATATTATGTATAAACATTATAAATTCTATGTACAAGTTTAATACACCCTATGTCAAGTTTTATATGCAATATAAAAGAATTATACACATTATGTTTAAGTTTATACACGATATGTACAAGTATTTTATACACTATAAATAAGAATTATACACACTATGTATAAGCTTATACACGTTATATATAAGAATTTTACACAAAATGTACATGGTACATATAAGTTTTATACACACTATGTACTAGTTTATACAAACATTATACATAAATTATACAAGTTTATACACGCTATGTACAAGCATTTTACACAATATGTATAAGTTTGTACATGCTATATACAAGTATTGTACACACTATGAACAAGTTTATACACGTAATATAAAAGTTTATACAAACTATATACAAGTTTATACATGTTATGTACAAGCATTATATAAACTATTATCTGTTTGTAAATAATATATATAAGCATTATAAAAACTATGTACAAATTTATACATGCTATATACAAGCATTATACACACATTATACAAGTTTATATAAGTATTATAGATGCTATGTACAAGAAATATACACACTATAAATAAGTTTATACAAGCATTATACATATTATGTACAAGTTTATACATTCTATGTATAAGTATTATACACACTATTTACAAGCAATATACACACTATGAACATATTTATTCAAATATTATACACATGATACGTACAAGCATTATACAGACTATGTACAACTTTACACACCCTATGTATATGGATTATGCAAACTATGAACAAGTTTATGCATATTATGTACAAGTTTATCTATATTTTGGATAAGAATTATACACACTATGTATAAGTTTATACACGATATATAATAATTTTTACATACTATGTGCAATGCTATGTGTAAGGCTTATACATACTATGTAAAAGTATTATACACACTGTGTACAAGTTTATACAAACATTGTACATGTTATGTACAAGTTTATACATACTATGTATAAGCATTATACAAATTATGCAAAATTTTATATAAGTTTTGTACAAGCATTATACACCCTATATATATGCTATATACGAGCATTGCACACACTGTATACATGAATTATACACATTAAATATATGTTTATATAAGCATTCTACCTTACATTCAATGCTATATACAAGTATTATACATAATATGTATATATTTATACACGCTATTCACAAGCATTATACACATTATTTATAAGTATTATACACTCTGAATAAGATTATATACACTATGTACAAGTTTATATAAGCTAAATATAAGTAATATACATGCTATATATAAGCATTATACATGTTATATAAAAGTATTATGCATATTACGTATAAGCTTTTATAAGTATTATGCATACTATATAGAAGTTTATACACGATATATATAAATAATATACACACTATATATAAGTTTATACACGCTATGTATAAATATTATACATATAATGTATAAGTTTATACACACTATGTATAAGCATTATAAACACTATATAAGAATTTTATGCACACTATATACAAGTTTTATATGTAATATATCAGTATTATGCACACTATGTAAAAGTTTATATACGATATGTATAAACATTTTACACACTATAAATAAAAATTATACACACTATGTATAAGTTTATACACGCTATATATAAGTATTATATACACTATGTACATGATATGTATATGTATTAGACACACTATATAAAAGTTTATGTGTACTATATACAAGCATTATACATGAATTGTATATGTTTATACACATTATGTACAAGCATTTTACACACTAAATGCAAGCTTATACATGTTATGTACAAGTATTATATACACTATGTATATATTTGTGAACACTATATATAAACATTATAAAAATTATATAAAAGTTTGTACATGCTATGTACAAGCATTAACACACTATGTATACGTTTATATGTATTATAGATTCTATATACAAGCATTATACACACTTTGTACAAGTTTATTCAAGTATCATAAATATTATGTACAAGTTTATACATTCTATGTACAAGCATTATACATAATATTTACAAGCATTATACACACTATATATATGTTTATTCAAATATTATACAAACACACTATATTCAAGTACTATACAAACTATGTTTAATTTAATACAAGTATTATACACACTATATAAAAGTTTATACATTCTATATATAAGCATTATACACACTATTTATAAGTATTATACACACTATGTACAAGCTTATTCAAACATTATACACAAGCAATGTACTAGTATTATACAGACTATGTATAAGTTTAGACACGCTATATATAAGGATTATACAAATTATGAACAAATTTATGCACATTATATACAAGTTTATACACGCTATATATAAGGATTATACACATCATGTATAAGTTTATATAAGATATACACATAATTTTTATATACTATGTGCAAACTTATACACGCTATGTATAAGTTCATAAATGCTACATACATAATTTTTACACACTATGTATAAGTTTATACACATTATATACAAGCATTACACATGTTATGTACAAGTTAATATAAATATTGTATGTATTATGTACAAGTTTATACATGCAATGTATAAGCATTATACACATTATGTATAAGTTTATACATGTTATGTACAAGCATTATACACACTATGTACACGCTATATACAAGCATTGCACACACTGCATACAAGAATTATACATATTATATATAAGTTTATACAAGCATTTTATACTACGTTCAAAGCTACATACAAGTATTATATACACTATGTATATATTTATACACGTTATGTACAAGCATTATATATACTATTCATAAGTATTATACACTGTATATAAGTTTATATACACTATGTATAATTTTATACAAGCTATATTTAAGCATTGTACATGCTATATACAAGCATTATATATAAAAGTTTTATACACAATGTATAGAAGTTTATACAAGAATTATGCATATTATATAAAAGTTTATACACACTATATATAAATAATACACACTTTGTATAAGTTTATGCATGCTATGTACAAGCTTTATACATATTATGTTTAACGTACAAGCATTATATACACTATATATAAGTTTATAAAAGTATTATAAATGCTAGGTACAAGCATTATACATACTATGTAAAAGTTTATATAAGCATTATACACACTATGTACAAGTTTATACTTTCTACGTACAAGTATTATACACACTTTTTATAAGCATTTTATACACTATATACAAGTTTATTCAAACATTATACAAATTCTTTGTACAAGCATAATATAGAATATGTTCAAGATTATACAAGCTATGTATAAGGATTATACAAACTATGAATAAGTTTATGCACATTATGTACAAATTTATACATGCGATGTGTAAGAATTATACACATTATGTATAAGTTTATACATGCTATATAAATAATTTTTACACACTATTATGTGCAAGTTTATACATGTTATATGCAAGAATTATACATGTTATACACAAGTATTATACACACTATGTAAAAGTTTAAACAAATATTATGAATATTATGTACAAGTTTATACATGTTATGTATAAGTATTATACACATTATGTATAAATTTATACACGTTATATACAAGCATTATAAACTCTGTGTACATGCTATGTATGAGCATTGCACACACTATATATATATAAATTATACACATTATATATAAGTTTATACAAGCATTATTCACTACGTTCAATGCTATGTACAAATATTATACACATTATGTACTTATTTATATGCGCTATGTACAAACATTATATACTATTTATAAGTATTATACACTCTAAATAAGTTTATATACCATATGTAAAAGTTTATACAAGCTATATACAAACATTATACATGTTATATACAAGTATTATACATGCTATATAAATATATTATACATATTAGGTATAAGTTTATACAAGTATTAAGCATACTATGTAGAAGTTTATACACGCTATTTAAAAATAATATAAGCATTTGTACAAGTTTATACACGCTATGTACAAGCATTATACATATTATGTATAAGTTTTTATATACTATGTATAAGTATTATAAATATTATGTACAAGTTTTATACACACTATATAAAAGTTTTACATGCAATATACATATATTATACACACTATATATAACTTTATACACGATATGTACAAGCATTTTAAACACTATAAATAAGAGTTATACACACTATGTATAAGTTTATAAAAGTTATATATAAGTATTATACACACTATATACTTGGCCTGTATAAGTATTATATATACTATGTACAAGTTTATACATGCTATGTACAATCATTATATATGAAGTATACAAGTTTATATATACTATGTACAAGTTTGTACAGGCTGTGTACAAGTATTATACACATTATGTACAAGTTTATATCAAATATTTTCAAGTTTATACACACTATATACAAGTTTATACATGCTATGTGAAAGGATTATACACACTATGCATATAATTGTAAACACTACATATAAGAATTATAAAAACTATATCCAAGTTTGTACATGCTATGTACAAGCATTATAATCACTATATACAAGTTTATTTAATATTATAGATTTTATGTACAAATATTTTACATATTATATACAAGTTTAT
This sequence comes from Dendrobium catenatum, assembly GCF_001605985.2. NCBI lineage: Eukaryota > Viridiplantae > Streptophyta > Magnoliopsida > Asparagales > Orchidaceae > Dendrobium > Dendrobium catenatum. The sequence goes on from NW_021425457.1 coordinate 48,139, forward strand.
AAAAGTATTATACATATTATACACAAGTTTATATACTCTATGTACAAGTATTATACACACTATTTATAAGTTTATTCAAATATTATACACACGCTATATACAAACATTATAGAGACTATGTACAAGTTTTTACATGCTATGTATAAGGATTATAAAAACTATGAACAAGTTTATGCTCAGTATGTCCAAGTGTATACACGCTATGTATAAGGATTATACAAACCATGTATAAGTTTATACATTTTATATACATAATTTTACACACTATGTTCAAGTTTATACATGCCATATATAAGGCTTATACATATTATGTATAAGTTTATAAAATGCTATATACATAATTTTTACACACTATGTGCAAGTTTATACACACTATGTATAAGCATTATACAGGCTATGTAAAAGTATTATACACACTATGTATAAGTTTATATAAACATTGTAAATATTACATATAAGTTTATACATACTATATATAAGTATTATAAACATTATATATAAGTTTATAAACATTATGTACAAACATGATACACATTATGTATATGCGATATATGAGAATTGCATGCTGTATACACGAATTATACACTTTATATATAAGTTTATACAAGAGTCCTACACATCATTCAATGCTATATACAAGTATTATACACAATATGTATATATTTATACACGATATATACAAGCAATATACACAGTATTCATAAGTATTATACACTCTAAATAATTTTATATACACTATGTACAAATTTATATAAGCTATATATAAGCATTGTACATACTATATGCAAGCATTATACATGCTATATAAAAGTATTATACACACTACGTATAAGTTTATACAAGCATTATGCATACTATATAGAAGTTTATATACACTATGTATAAATAATATACACACTTTGTACAAGTTAGTACACATTATGTAAAAGTTTTACATGAAATATATCAGTTTTATACACACTATGTACAAGTTTATACAAAATATGTATAAGCATTTTACACACTATAAATAAGAATTATACACACTATGTATAAGTTTATATATGCTATATGTAAGTATTATACACACTATGTACATGGTATGTATAAGTTTATACATGCTATGTATAAGCATTATACATGAATTACAGAAGTTTATATATGCTATGTATAAGCATTTTATACACTATGTATAAGTTTATATATGCTATGTACAAGTAGTATACACACTATGTACAAGTTTGTACACGCAATGTATAAGATTTATACATACTATATATAAGTTTATACATGCTACATACAAGCATTTTACACTTTATGTACAAGCATTATACACACTATATATAAGTTTATATATGCAATGTATAAAGTTTATACATACTATATACAAGTTTATATAAACTATGTATAAGAATTAAACACACTACGTATATAGTTGTAAACACTATATATAAGTATTATAAAAAATAGGTACAAGTTTGTATATACTACGTACAAGCATTATACACACTATGTACAAGTTTATATAAGCATTATTCACACTACGTACAAGTTTATATATTCTATGTACAAGTATTATATATATTATTTACTAGTATTATACATACTATGTATAAGTTTATTTAAACATTATACACACGCTATTTACAAGCATTATACACACTATGTACAAGTTTATACATGCTATGTATAGGAATTATAGAAACTATAAATAAGTTTATGCACATTTTGTATAAGTTTATACACGCTATGTATAAGGATTATACATAACATGTGTAAGTTTATACAAGATACATATATAAGTTTTACACATTATATGCAAGTTTATACATGCTTTGTATAAGGCTTATATATACTATGTATAAGTTTATAAATGCTATATTCATAACTTTTATACACTATGTGTAAGTTTATACACACTATGTACAAGCGTTATACATGCTATGAAAAAGTATTATAGATACTATGTACAAGTTTATTCAAGCATTATATATATTATGTACAAGTTTATACATGCTATGTAAAAGTATTATATACATTTTATATAAGTTTATACATATTATATACAAGCATTAAACACACTCTGTACACGCTATATACGTGCATTGCACACACTGTATATATGAATTATACAAATTATATATAAGTTTATACAAGCATTCTACAGTACATTCAATGCTATATACAAGTATTATATATAATATATAAATATTTATACACGCTATATACAAGCAGTATACAAACTATTCATAAGTATTATACACCCTGAATAAGTTTATATACATTATATACAAGTTTATACAAGCTATATATAAGCATTATACATGTTATATAAAAGTATTATACACACTACGTATAAGTTTATACAAGTATTATGTATACTTTGTAGAAGTTTATACACACTATATGTAAATAATATATACACTATGTATAAGTTTATACACATTATATACATGTTTTACATACAATATACAAGTATTATACACATAATATATAACTTTATACACTATATGTATAAGAATTTTATACACTATAAAGAAGAATTATACATACAATATATAAATTTATATACACAATATATAAGCATTATTCACACTATGTACATGGTATGTATAAGTATTATTTACAATATGTATAAGTTTATACATGTTATGTACAAGAATTATATAAGAATTATAAAAGTTTATACATGTTATGTATAAGAATTTTAAACACTATGTACAAGTTTGTATATGCTATGTACAAGTAGTATACACACTATGTATAAGTTTATACAGGCAATGTACAAGTTTATATATACTATATACAAGTTTATATTTACTATGTACAAGTATTATACACATTATGTATATGGTTATAAACACTATATATAAGCATTATAAAAACTAGGTACAAGTTTGTACAAGCTATGTACAAACATTATACACATTATGTACAAATTAATACAAGCATTATACATACTATGTACAAGTTTATACATTTATGTAAAAATATTATATACATTATTTACATGCATTATACATATTATATATAAGTTTATTCAAACATTATATACATGCTATGAACAAGCATTATATAGACTATGTATAAGTTTATACATGCTATGTATGAGGATTGTAAAAACTATGAACAAGTTTATGCACATTATGTACAAGTTTATACATGCTATATATAAGGATTATATACACCATGTATAAGTTTATACATGCTATATACATAATTATTACACACTATGTGCAAGTTTATACATGCTATGTATAAGACATATACATACTATGCATAAGTTTTTAAACATTATATACATAATTTTTACACATTATTTGCAAGTTTATACACAGTATGTACAAGCATTATACACACTTGCACATAGAATATACAAATATTATACATGATATGTACAAGTTTATACATGTTATGTATAAGCATTATATATATTATTTATAAGTTTATACACATTATGTACAAGCATTATACACACTATATACACGCTATATACGAGCATTTCACTTACTGTATACATAAATTATATACATTATATATAAGTTTATACAAGCATTCTACACTACGTTCATTGCTAAATACACGTATTTTACACACTATGTACATATTTATACATACTATGTAGAAGCATTATATACGCTATTCATAAGTATTATACAATCTGAATAAGTTTATATATACTATGTACAAGTTTATACAAGCTATATATAAAATATTATATATGTTTTAAAAAAGTATTATACTCACCACATATAAGTTTATACAAGCTATTTAGTATACTATATAGAAGTTTATAAACACTATCTATAAATAATATACATACTATATATAAGTTTAAACACGCTATATACAAGCATTATACATATTATGTTTAAGTTTGTACACACTATGTATAAGCATTATAAACAATATGTATAATTTTAATGCATAATATGTATAAGTTTTACATGCAATATACAAGTATTATACACAGTATGTACAAGTTTATACACGATATGTACAAGAATTTTACACACTATAAATAAGAATTATACACACTATGTATAAGTTTATATGCTATATAAAAGCATTATACACATTATGTACATGGTATATATAAGTATTATGCATAATATGTATAAGTTTATACATGCTATGTACAAGCATTATACATGAATTATACAGGTCTATTTGCGCTATGTACAAACAATTTACACACTATGTACAAGTGTGTACATGCTATGTTCAAGTATTATACAAACTATACGTAAGTTTATACATGCAATGTACTAGTTTATACATACTATATATAAGTTTATACATGCTATGTACAAGCATTATACACATTATGTGTATATTTTTAAACACTATATATAAGCATTATAAAAACTATGTATAAGTTTGTATATAATATGTACAGGCATTATACACACTATGTACAAGTTTATACAAGTATTATAGATGCTATATACAAGCATTATACACACTATCTACATGTTTATATATTATATGTACAAGCATTATACATACTATTTATAAGCATTATACACACTATGTACATATTTATTCAAACATTATACACACGCTATATACAAGCATTATACAGACTATGTATAAGTTTATACACATACTATATACATGAATTATACACATTATATATAAGTTTACGCATGCATACTACACTACGTTTAATGCTATATACAAGTATTATACACACTATATATTTATCTATACACGCTATATACAAGCATTATATACACTATTCATAAGTATTATACACTCTGAATAAGTTTATATACACTATATATATATTTATACAAGCTATATATAAGAATTGTATATGCTATATACAAGCATTATACATGCTTTATAAAAATATTATACACACTATGTATAAGTTTATACATGAATTATGCATATTATATAGAAGTTTATTCACGCTATCTATAAATAATATACACACTGTATACAAGTTTGTACATGCTATGTACATGCATTATACATATTATGAATATGTTTGTACACACCATATATATACATTATAAATACTATGTACAAGTTTTATATACAATATGTAAAAGTTTTACATGCAATATACAAGTATTATACACACTATTTACAAGTTTATATATGATATGTACAAGTATTTTACACACTATAAATAAGAACTATACACATAATCTATAAGTTTTTACATGTTATATATAAGTATTATACGTATTATGTACATAGTATGTATAAGTATTATACACACTATGTGCAAATTTAATTAAATTTATCAAGTTATATATGCTATATACAATCCTTTTAACATTATGTTACAGTTTGTACATATTATGTACAAGTATATACACATATGTATATGTTTATACCCATTAATTTTCAAAGTTTTATACAACATATAAGTTTAGTACATGCTATGTAATGGATTATAAACAACTAGTAAATTGTAAAACACTATTATATAAGCATTATAAAAATATATAAAATTTATATATTGCTTATACAGAATTATAATCACTATAACTATAGGTTTATTCAAGTATTATAGATGCTATGTACAAGCATTATAGCACATTATGTATAAGTTTATACAAGCATAAGCACATCAATATATCTTATAATAGTTTATTACATTTTATGTACAACAGCCATTAAGCACAGTATTTATAAGCATATACACACTATGCAAGTTTTTCAAACATCATCATACGCTAGTAAAAATATTATACATACTATATACGAAGTTTGTACACACTATGTTAGGATTATGCAGAACTATGAAACAAGTTATGCTTCAGAATTGTAAGTTTATACACGCTAATGTATTAAGATTAATATACACCACGTAGTATAGTTATATACATAGCTAATACATTAATTTTTACAAGCACTATGTGAAAGTTTATACATGCTTTTGTTACACGACATTATACATGCCATATATACTGAGTTATATAATGACTAAATACTTAGATTTTTATACACTATGTAGAAGAGGTTATACACACTATATATAAGTTATACATCACTATGTATACTGCCTTATACATGATGAAAAGTTTTAACAACACTATATATGATTATGATCTAACAGGTAAGCATGTTAATGGGTACAAGTTTTATACATGCTATGTATAGAGCAATTATACCATTATGTATAGTTTATACATATTATGTACTAAGCATTATATATACTGAAGTGACATGCTATATGAGAGACGAATTTCAACCTATCTACATGAACTGTATAACACATTATATCATGTTTATTAAGAATTCTACATTTTTTCAATACTATATACAGTATTTATAGATATTATGTAATATTTATACCGCTTATATTACAAGCTTAGTACCCTATTCATAGTTATTTTATACATTGAATAAGTTTTAATACATTATGTATTAGTTTAACACAACTATATAAACATTGTACATCTACTATGCAAGATATTCTACCTGCTATATAAAGTATTATACACACTACGTATAAGTTTATAAGAGTATTATGGAATACTATATAGAAGTTTACTACAACCTATCTATAAGTAGGCACGCTTAAAAAGTAAAGCGATTGTTGTTGTGTCGAGAATGCGGTTGGATATAAAATACAAAACAAAAGCCGACAACCCAACTAATAATATAACGATTTCAATACACAAGTATTCATAAATTATTACATTGGACGATATACACAAGTACTACTCATACACAAAGATATATTAAAATTTATACACGACACCTGTATAAGTTATTATAACTATAACAATGAATTATACACACTATTTTAAGTTTATAAAACATTATCTAAAGCAATAACACACCTGTTATTGTATATGATAGTATTATGCAGTATTATGTACAAGTTTATACATGCAAATGTACACGAGCTTTTATACATGAATTATAGAAGTTAGTTAACATGCTGAGTAAGACATTTTATAGAACTATATACAAGTTTATAATGCCTATGTATAAGTATTGATACGCACTACTGTAAAGTTTAATACACATGTAATATATATCCAATTTATACACTATAACATAAGTTTATAAAGTGCTATGGACAAACTTCTATACATCACGTATTTATAGTGTTTGTAAACTACTTAAATAAAGCATTATAAAAATAATGTACAAGGTTTGTATATTGCTATGAGACAAGTATTTGATATATCTATGTATAAGTTTATAAGTAATTATAGTGCTAGGTAACTGATAGAGCATTGATACATTTATAAAAAACATTATTACCCTATTTACAAGTTATTAACATGCCTTTGGTATAATTTTAATTCATTATTATACACACACTAGTGTACAAGCATTACAACCGACTATGTAGAAGTTTTACACGCATATATAATTGATTTATATATAATACTATAACAAGTTTATTGCACATTATATTACAAGGTTTATAACCATGCTATGTATAAGGATTATACCTTACATGTATAATAGCTTATACATTTTATATACTAGATTTTACACCTTGATGTGCAGTTTAATACATGTCTATGTATGAAAAGCTTATATTTAACTTATTAAGTTTATAATGATATATACATAATTTATACACTAGGTGCGAAAGTTATACACACTATGTACAGCATTTTATCAAGCTATATATATCACAAGTGATTATATACAATATGTACAAGTTTATACAAAGTATTATACATGATGATATATATAAGATTTATTGCACTGCTATGTTAAAATATTGATACACATTATTAAAAGCGTTTATTATAATTCGTATGTATAAGCTATTAAACCTACTGTATCCGTATACCTGGGCTTGTATACACTGTATACATGAATTATGTAAATTGAATATAAGAAAGTTTAACAGCAAGCATTAGTATATAGTACATTTAATGTATATATTAAGGTATTGATACAACATATGTACATATTTCTATATATACTATATATAAGGTAGGCATTATATCACACTATTCTCATAAGTATTTATATACTTTGCAATAATTTTATATATATACATTATATACAAGTTTAATATAGCTATAATATACCAGCATTATACATTTATATACACAGCATATATATACTATATAAAATTTATACACACTACAATCTAAGTTTATAAAAGAATTATATCATTTATGTAGAAGTTTATACACCTTATCTATAAATGCCTAACACAACTAAGTAAAAGTTATAACACACTATGTATAAGTATTATAATATATATGTATAATCGTGTATAAACTATATAAAAGTATTATAAATAGGGCTAATTAAGGCAAAAGCGGACGTTAGGAAGAGAAATAGTAAATGTGAAGGATGCTGACACGCGATCGGTATAGTGTAGCGACGCATAGTCAGATATGATCACACAGCGGTTGGGCGTGATGAGACGTTTTAATCATGTAATATATACAGTTATTTATACACTTATATGAAATCTTACATTATATGTACAAGTTTATTTTACACCCTATAAATAAGAATTACTACACACTATGTATAAGTTTACTATAACGCGCTATATAAGCATTTACACACTGATGTACAATGGTAAGCCATAAGTATATACTACTATACTTTATACTGCTAATGTATAGCATTATACATAATTATACAGTTTTATACACACTAGGTATAAGCATTTTACATACTATGGTATATCGTTTATACATGATATCTACAATATATAACTTAATAAAAGTTTATACACATAATGTAAAAGTTTATATACATATATAACAATAGTTATAACATGCTATATACAAGCATTATAAACAGTATATTTTATAAACATATATATAAGCAATTAATAAGAAACTATGTATATAGTTTGTATATGCTATATTAAAGCATATACATAACTATGTAATAAATTTATATCAATGTATTGTAGATGCTATGTACTAGTGTGTATAATTCTTATTATAGTGTGAATAAGTGCTTGTACATATCGTGTATAAAATTATCTATAGTTGTAATAATACTTAAATATACCCGTAAAACTATACATAGTGTGTAGAAAACATATAGATAGTATATTCATAATGCTTATACAATAATATTCAAACTTATAAAAAAATTATAATGTTTGTACATAGACAGTGTATAAATTTGTATATGTGGTGTATATTATTTATGACTAGCGGTAAACTCCTACATAGTGATCATACTGCTTGTATAAACTTCTACGTAGTATGCATAATTACTTTTATATAATGTGTTAATGCTTGTATATATAGCTTATATAAACGTTATAGTATATTATAGTATAAACTTTATTAGAGTGTATATACTTATGATAGATGTATATACATTTTGTACATTAACGTGTATAAATTATGCACATATTGTGTATGCTACTTGTATTATAGCTTTGAATGTAGTTTAGAATACTTCTATAAACTATATATATAGTGTATAACTTCATTATTACAGTGTGGTGGAAATGCTCGTATATAGTGTGTAATAAGTGTTATAGATGCTTGTACTAATAAGTATGGTGATAAAACTTATATATATTGGTTGTTATAAATGCTTATAATAGTGTGTGATAAGTTATACAATGTGCAAACTGTATTTAATAGTTTGTAAAATCTTATACATAAACTATTAATTTTGTACATAGTCTGTATAATTCTTAAGCATAACGTGTGTATAACTATTTGATAAACTTATAATAGTATGTATAGATACTTATAAAATAGTGTGTAATAATGCTTGTACATATAATTATATACTTATCCATAGTGTGTATAATGCTTGTATAACTTGTACAAGTGGTGTATGATGCTTATATCATATCCATCTAAATATACTGTGGATAACTTTAATACATAGTGTGATAATGCTGTGTACATATCATTAAAGAACTTGTACATAATTTTTTAAAGCTTATTACAGTGTTTATCAAAAATATAATAGTTTATATAATGTCTTTTACATAGCACATATAAACTTATACATAGAATGTAATAATATTTATAAGTAACATATACAATCGTGTACATAGTGTGTAAATCTTGTAAGTAGAATGTATATAAACTTATACAATTCTCGTAGTGTGTATAAACTCTTTATACATATGTGTATAAAATCTTATACTCATGTACATAGTGTGTATATAATGCTTATATATAGTGTCGTTTAAAACTATACTAACATGTAATATATCTCCTTAATTTATAGTATGTAAAATGCTTGTATATAGTCATTTATAATTTTATATATATTGTATATCATAATTCTATATTATATGCAAAACTTATACATAATGGTGTATAAAAACTTTGTTCATAGTGTTTATAATGCTTATACATAGTGTGTATAACTTATATATATATGTAAATGCTTGTACATAGCTTGTATAAACTTATACATATGTTGTGTATATTATTACATGATAGCGTGTTATAATTCTACATAATTTACATATGCTTGTACAATATTTTACATAATATATATAATACTTTTATATAATATGTATAAGTCTTATATAATAGTATGTATAGATGCTTATATATATCGCTTGTATTACTTATTACATAGTTATATATAAACTTATTCAGAGTGTAATACATGCTTAGTGCATAGTTGTCTTATATGCTTGTATAAAGGCATGTATAAATATGTACCTAGTGTGTTTATACTTATTTGTATTTAGCATTGAATGTAGTGTAGAATATTAGTATAAACTATATATAATGTGTATATATTTATGTATAATGTGTAATGCTTCGTCATATAGGGTATAAGTATATATAATGATGCACATAATATGTTAAATTTCTATACATAATGTGCATAATATCTGTACAGCATGTAAAAACTTATACATAATACGTATAATATTTATAATGAACTGTACATGTGGTATATACTGTATATTAGTTATGTATAATGCTTGTAATAGTATAAACTTGCAACTAGTATATAATATATATATAAATATATATATATATATATATATATAAATATATATATATATAATATATATATATAGATTTATAAACTTATCTAGTATGTATAAGCTTGTATATAAATGTATAAATTGCATTAATATATAAACAATTATGTATATACATGTTAAAACTTATATACATGATGTGTATAATTCTATACAAAAATGTGTATAAACGTCATAATGTGCATAAACATTATTCATAGTTTATACTAATTCATATAATAGTGTGTACTAAACTTGTACTAGCATGGTAATTTTGAATAAATTTTTACGTAGTGGGTGTACAATAAATGTAAATAGTATGTATAAATAACTTTACATAGACTCATATAACTTGTACATAGTATGTATAATATATATATATTATATAAAACCTATATATAATGTGTATAAATTCTTGTAATAAACACTATGATACATGTATAGACTTGTAATAATGTAATTAATGCTTTGTACATAGAATGTACAAACTTGTAAATATTTTTATAATGCTTATATATATGGTTACAAACTATACATAGTTTGGTGCTAATGCTTATAATACGTCATTTGATAACTTATTATAGTGTGTAATAAACTATACATATTGTGTGTAAAACTTAAAATAGTGTATATAATACTGTTGTAATAGTTATATATCAACTTTACATAATGAGTAAAATGCTTATAAGTAGCGGTATTTAAACTTGTAATATAACATGTATAATACTTGTCTAAGCATGTA
>NW_021425458.1:0-738 GCF_001605985.2 Dendrobium catenatum
ATATAGTTATTATTATTATTATTAATTGTGATTTTTGTTAAAATCTAATAAAGAAAGATAATTTTTAATATTTTTAACCAAGACTTTTTAGGTCTACATGTACATTTCTTAACATAAGTCAAATCTAATACCTTTACTTTCCTAATCGGGTCATCAGAAGGCCACCGTTTCATATGACTAAGCCATCTAAGGCGTCTCTCTCTAATGTTATCTTCCACTGGCACCACTGGCACTACTGCAACACTTAACTTAGTATTAAGCTTCTCTTTTAATGGCCAACATTTGGCACTATAACGCATTACAGGTCTCACCACCACCTTATAGAGTTTTCCTTTAAGATTTAAAGGAACTTTTCTATCACTCAACAAGCCCGATACATTCCTCCACTTCAACCATCCAACTTGAATTCTTATATCTTTTCTTAAAAAATGCATTAGCAATTAAAAAATCATAAGCTAAAGAAAAATCTATAAGGGTCTAACCACCTTTATTTGTCATTTCAAACTCATAACCACCATGAATGATTTTAAAATCACCTACCTCTATACCAACATGCCCATTTAAATTTCCTCCAATAAAAACTCTTTTTTCAAGAGATATCATTTATATTAATTTTTAGAGGTTATTCCAAAATTTAATTTTGAACTCATATCCAAACCTACTTGAGGAGCATAAGCATTTATAATATTAATAATCTCAGTATCAATAATAATCTTTAAAGTTATAATTTTTTTGTCA
>NW_021425459.1:0-227 GCF_001605985.2 Dendrobium catenatum
CAAGTATTCATAATGCATTGAATTACTCAAACCATTGAAATGAGATAATAAATATAAAAATCCGTAATTAACTTTACATAACTTAACTCCTTGACGAATTGTTTCCTCCAATTCCTTACTATAAACTCTTCTACCGATTGTAAGTCACCTCGAAACTCTCTTTGCATATGATCAAATTTATCTTGATTTTCTTTTCTTCAAGCTTTATTCTTCCTTCAGTGTTCTCA
>NW_021425460.1:0-334 GCF_001605985.2 Dendrobium catenatum
ATACTCGGCTCGGCTCGATTCGTTTGCAGCCCTAATTAGGCTATCGAAAGAGAAGAGACTGTAATTAGTTAGGAATTAATCAATGCAATTTAATTGATATAGATTAAAATTCAAATAATTAATTACATGATTAGGAATATAAATTATAATTAACTAAGTAATTAGATTGCTAATTTTCTTAATAATAATTAGATAATTATTCAAATAATATAGTAGTTGAATAATTAGTTAAGTTATGAATATTTATAATAGTGTTGCGGGCTAGAAAATACGCGACGATAGAGATTTAATTCTGCATCTTAGCGTTGTACGGATAACTAGCTCACACACAGAG
>NW_021425461.1:0-259 GCF_001605985.2 Dendrobium catenatum
GTCCTTTATACCAAATCGATCAAAATTTCGCACTCTAATTTATAAAATTATTTGCGTCAAAATCCGACAACTTCGAATTTTTCACTTAAAGTACGTCGCGGCGCTTTGAAAAGCGTGCGAAGTCTGAAATGGCTTTTTTGCGGGTTTTACAAGCAAGGGTTTTTGACAAATTAATTATCGGCCTGAAATATCGTCCTGGACGATTGGATTTTGTTCATATTATCCTGGACGATGTGGCGATCGGCCGGGCCGATCAGGC
>NW_021425462.1:0-220 GCF_001605985.2 Dendrobium catenatum
AATCAGTTACTTAAGTAAGACGTCGGGTCTTCGGCAGTACGTAAGGACTGAACGTCGGGCCTTGAGCAGGACGTCGGGTCTTCGGCAGGGCGTAGGGACTGAACGTCGGGTCTTGAGCAAGACGTCGGGACTGAACTTCGGGCCTTAAGGTGGTGGTCCGGCGAGGTTCTGCGGTGGTTCGGCGAGGTTCTGTGGAGGTCCGACGAGGTTCCTGCGGTGG
>NW_021425463.1:0-270 GCF_001605985.2 Dendrobium catenatum
GGTTCCCATTTAGAATTGGAAATCACACCTTAGATATCATAACCAGATTAAGGAAAGAACTACATATGGCCTCAAAGGTCAAAGTGAATTTTGATCTAGTATCTAGCTATGATAGTCTAGATAAAGTATTATTAATTTCATATATGAAGTTTTATCAACAAATGAAATATCTTGCCAAAGGTGGAAAACATCATTCATTGATAATCATTCAAATATGATGATAACGATAATCGTTAATTCAATTTTTTAATAAAGATTAATTTGAATTTT
>NW_021425464.1:0-269 GCF_001605985.2 Dendrobium catenatum
TTTAAGTCCCGAACAAACTTGTTGAACTTAAGCTTAATTTCAAAGTTCTATGTATTGGTTCTTTGTTTATGCTTGAGTTCAAGTTCCAGTGCATGTCTCTTTTCAGTTCAAATAGGTCTGAGTGCAAGTTCTCTTGTAGTTGTTCAAAACTACAATCTCAAGTCAATGTTCTTTGCATTTGTTCTTTTGAGTTCAATCAAATTCTCTTATGTCTTTTTTAAGTCCAAGCCCTGTCGGCTTAATGTTCAAATCATGCTCTTGCTTGGGTC
>NW_021425465.1:0-211 GCF_001605985.2 Dendrobium catenatum
GATAAAAGCAATACAAAATTGCATGACCAGAAGTTACGTATCCATTTTCCATGTGAAATTGGAATGGATTCACAACCGATATTTCTTTGATTTTAACTTGGGCTTCAAAGGAAGAGAAAGAGTTTAGATATCGGGACATGAAATCTCCCTAACTAAGCTCGAGTGGGAAGTCGTGAGGATTAGAATTGCATAAGAGTTCAAAAGGATCCAG
>NW_021425466.1:0-395 GCF_001605985.2 Dendrobium catenatum
GAGGCATAATGTATACTTCGATGAGAAGCATCATAATTCCATAAGAAACTTCTACAGATCTTCTCAATTTCATTCAGCACAGATTTAGGAACTAACATATGGGACACCATATACACAGATGAGGGAAGCAAGACAGCATTGATCAAAGTCACTCTACCTGCCAAAGACATATGTCTGACTCCCTATAACAACGTTTTGGCACGAGCATGCTGCACCAGAACACCAAAGTCTTGCTTAACCAATCTTCTCACTGCTAACTTGATTCCAAGATAATCCATCTCTTCAACTTTCCTGCATCCAGTCATCTTGGCCAGCCAGGATCTAGTAGAAGAGGAAGTCCTTTTGCTAAAGAGAATAACAGATTTACTCCTGTTAACTCTTTGGCCCGTCCAAGA
>NW_021425467.1:0-395 GCF_001605985.2 Dendrobium catenatum
AGAGGTAGGGGACACTTTGAGATTCCAGAACCATCCGAAAGTGTCCCAACCTAGTCTAAATGTTGGGCTTTACATTTTAGGATTGAAAAGAGATTTAATTTGAGTTGGACATTTTATTAGAAAATTGGGACTATATTCCCAAAATTGGGGTCTTATAATCAAAGATCTGCCCTGGATCCTAAATCTAAGTTGGACGCTGGACCACAGTCATCTGAACCTAACTAATGCAGTGCAGAACCTGGTCTTACCCCGGCCTAGATTGGGGAGCCATCTAATCACCTAATCGATTTAAAATATATGAATCTGGTCTTTTATGAAAGAGTGGTAGGGACGTTTGTAATTAAAGTTTTGGAGGGTTGGGCCGACATCTAGAAATTTTCCTAATTGGCCCCTTT
>NW_021425468.1:0-1042 GCF_001605985.2 Dendrobium catenatum
AATAAATGAACTAACTGCTTTTCTTGTTTCACCGCGAAGCTTGCTGACATGAATCAGTTACTTAGTGAAAATTCACATAGCTTTGCTAATAGGTTGTGTCTTTAGGATGTTACAACTGCTATGCCACGGTGTTGCTAACTTTCGAATGTTGTAGCGCCGGAAGAGCTATTTGGGCAATGAGGCATTATAGAATGTAACATTACAATGCTGAACAACAGTGAACATGGTGCTGTAAAGCAGAACTTTTAAGGCAAAGGTGTTGCCCTACAGAGAAGTTGGCATTGAGATGTCGATATTCTAGTGCTCCAGCGATGTATTTGATGGCGCTGCGGTGTTATTTGTTCTGACGCCTTGTAGCTATATAAAACTTAGAATTTTATACATTTTCTATATTTTTCCTGCACAATGCAATTAAAATATTACATTTTCACTAGAAATATAACACATAAAATAATACATTATTTACACTTATCACTCTCTCTAATCTTATCTTCCACTAGAACTACTCTATCATTTTGACATGTATGCACATTTCGTATCATGTCTCTAAGAGTAGAGTATATAACTTCTGTCCTAATATAAATTCATTTAGAAAAAGTTCCTCCAAAATATAACTGAATTATCTTTGAGACATCCTGGAGGATTTTTTCTTCCCCTAATCAATTCGTCATTCTAAATGATCTGGATATTAAATAGACAAACTGTTATTGCATTATATCATATTAGCCTTTTTAATAAATGATTCAAAGAGAAAATTTTGAAAAAAATAAAAAACTTCTCGCAATTTGATTTAAAAGTTCTAGCTTTATCTTTTTCCAAAAATATTAATAATTAAAATTATGATACACAACATCATTTATTACCTTTAAACTTTAAGATGAATTGGCATAATGTGAAAAATAAAGTAGAATGTTGTCCTATGATTAGATTGGGGAATTTAAAAAATATTAGGAAAAATATTTTTGAGAATAAGGTTCAAGATATTAAAATATGCAAGAAAAATAAAAAATAAGAAGCATTATCATAAAAATTAGTTTAAATA
>NW_021425469.1:0-403 GCF_001605985.2 Dendrobium catenatum
AAAGGCATGCTAAGTGGACTTCTTTTCTGCAAGAGTATTCCTTTCATAT
The DNA here is from genome assembly GCF_001605985.2 of Dendrobium catenatum. Classification (NCBI taxonomy): domain Eukaryota; kingdom Viridiplantae; phylum Streptophyta; class Magnoliopsida; order Asparagales; family Orchidaceae; genus Dendrobium; species Dendrobium catenatum. The sequence goes on from NW_021425469.1 coordinate 50, forward strand.
TAAATATAAAACTGGAGTGTTAAATAAAGTAGCTGATACTTTAAGTAGGCAATCTCATCTTTTGGTAACTCTTTACCCAACCATAACTTCCTTTGATTTCTTAAAAGATAAGTATGCTAATGATTCAGACTTTATGGATATTTGGGAATATTGTCTCACATCGAGAACTGATCAGTCTACCCAGTTTATGAATCAGCAAGGCAAGGCTTTTTGTTCAAAGGTACTAGACTCTATATCACAAAAAATTCTTTGCGAGAACAACTTCTACAAGAACATCATAGTGGCGGTCTAGCTGGGCATTTTGGCCAAGGGAAAACTATTGCTTTAGTTGAAGAGAAATATTTCTAGTCCCAC
>NW_021425470.1:0-488 GCF_001605985.2 Dendrobium catenatum
TGTGTTTGTAGAGTAACCCCTAGGTTTTGAGAGTTCCTAATTTCTAAATCATGTTTTCAAATTAAAAAAGGCCTTATATGGATTAAAGATACACACAGAGCTTGGTATGAGAGGCTTAGCATATTCTTAATGGAGAGGGAGTTTGTTAAGGGGAGCATAGACACCACCCTTTTTCGGAGAAAAGTAGGAGATGCGTTACTAAATTTTTAAATCTATGTTGTCAATATACTTTTTCAATCTTCTAATAAAAGACTATGTGATGATTTTTCTAAAATAATGAGTAAGGAATTTGAGATGAGTATGATGAGAGAGTTATCATACTTTTTTTAGTTTAATATAAGATAATTAGATGATGGAACCTTTCTAAATCAATCAAAGTACATAAAAAACATCTTGAAGAAATATGAAATAAATAAAGCTAAGTTAATAAATACTCTCATGACCTCCAATGTTCAGTTGGATAAGGATCCAAATGAAAAATCAGTTGA
>NW_021425471.1:0-316 GCF_001605985.2 Dendrobium catenatum
CGAGCTTCTACTTCTAAACAATTTTCCAATCAAGTTGACATTCCGAAGCTTGAAAAGGTGAAGCCCTCCAAGAAGAAGACCAAGTTGAAGAAGCCCAAGGAGAAGATGACTGCAACTCAGAGGGTTATCGACAATTTGGATGACTACTACCAGACTGTGAGGCGACCTATCAAGCTTGCTGACTTCATGGCGGAGCTTAAAATTGGTGAAGCTGAAGAAGATGATGAGAATTCTCTTCCAACAGAAGTATGTCGGGTCATTTCGGTGACACAAAGTACTTCGATAAAAGAGGAATACACAGAAGAAGTACCCTCTG
>NW_021425472.1:0-205 GCF_001605985.2 Dendrobium catenatum
ACCCTTTATGCTTCCTCCTACAACCAATCTTGCTGACGAAATCAGAAAAGATCCTTTAAGAACAAGAACTCATCAACACCTTTCAGCAATCCCGTAAATCAGTCTGCACTGTCCACATCCAATGCCTCTGCAAGACCCATCTGCCAAATCTGCGGTAAAATAGGTCACATAGCTCTCAATTACTGACATCATTGTAACTTTAAGT
>NW_021425473.1:0-222 GCF_001605985.2 Dendrobium catenatum
ATAAACAGTTCGTATAGACAATGACATCATCGTATAGCATGATGCCTTTACAAATGTATATTTTCCTATCTGACTAGGTCAAACTAGAAATCATGTAAAATTGGGTAATTTGTACAGTACAATAGTGGTTCGTACAGTACAAACAAAAAGAAAGTTTTGAATTTCCACGTGATGACCAAGATACTTTTCCAAGATCTACACCACAAAAAAAAAAAAAAAAAT
>NW_021425474.1:0-219 GCF_001605985.2 Dendrobium catenatum
TGATGAATCTTATAATTTTGGAGGGTTTAGGGTAGAAGAAGAAGAGGTTGTAGAAATTACCCAAGGAATATAATCTGTAAATATAAAGGAAAGGGTAGAACTTAAAAACATACTGCCTAGAGAATTGAGATATTCTTCAAGTTATCTTATATAATTGATCTTAAGAGACAAATTTAAAGGTGTTAGAACTAGGTATGGACTTAGAAAAGAAATAAACCA
>NW_021425475.1:0-6401 GCF_001605985.2 Dendrobium catenatum
GAGGTGCAGAGGTTTGCGCTCCTTCTCCTTCTTCTTCTTCTGAACCACTAGCATGTGCTTTTTCTTTTTCTTTTTCCTCCCTGAAGAGCAATCTGAAGGATGCATCATTATAATAAACTGGCTCTTCATAGTCTTCATCAGGATTCACCAAATTATATTTCTTCTCCAAAATGTAGGTAACTAAATGTCCCAAAGAAATATTCTTTTTCCTCTTCTGTCTCAGCACGCACTATCATACATGTCCTCTTATAATTACGAGAAGCCCCTATATGAAAGTGATTACTTATGAGATGCTTAGTGCTGAGACTTTATACGTCGATAGTGATATATATATTTGACGAATCATAAATCAATAAAAATAGGTATATGAACTAAGAATAAGGAGAGGGGTTATTGTTTAATATTCTGTGCTTGAGTGTGTTCGTACCTGTGTGTGTGTGTGTGTGTGTGTGTGTGTGGAGTGGTGGGGGTGGGGTTTTGGGTTGTATATATATACTATAAGCTTTAGGAAGATAATTGAAGATCTAGGATATACAGTGATGATAAAACTAGGGTCAATATTTTTTGGTCATATACTACAAATACTATCTAAACAACATGTAAATAATAGTTTAGAACCACTTTATATTATTTATCTAATTGTATATACTATTGACCTTCATTACCCATCTAAATATGTTTATTTTCAGAGTACATTAAGTAGGTATAGTATATGGCTCTATATATCCTTCAGCTCCTTAAGTGATTTTAGTAAATAATGCATACTAATTGATTACAATTAGCTATTAGTAGATTTATTCTACTTGTTTGACTATATGAAGAGACAAACACGTAAGAGGTAAATCTAATTAGCAATAAGTAGCAGGCCACGAGCTTTCTCGATAATTGCATGTGGGGAGCTTTGAGAAGTAGGCAAGAGTAGAGCACACAATATTTGGCATCATTGGTTATTTGAGCTGCGGCGATCTTGTATGATACAGTATTGGAGAGGGATTGGTTCGAGAATTCAAATTAGAGCGAAGTGTATATATACACTTTTCTTCTGTAAAACCACTCCCTTCGCGCATTCATTACTTATTGTCTATATTCGAGATGCAAGTTGGGATTTTTGCTCGCGTGCCAATTGGAGACAGGACGGAAATTAGATATTTTATTACGCTCATGTTTCGCTTATGGAAGAAGTTGTCTTCTGAGGACTAAGTTATCACTCACTATTTGGCTTCTTATCGCTTTAATACACCTTTTTCTGCGTCATTTTGCAATGCACTGTGATGGGGACGACCACCATATCCGATTCGAGCATTTGAAGTAGAAGCAATTCTTGGCGGAGAATTGACGTGGCAAATGGTTGATGCGAGGTACAGCTTCTCATCGCCTCCTCTGCTTGACCTTTTCCTTGTTGTACTATAATAAAGGAACTACTCTGAACCCATATCCTCCCTCCATTTGTCGAGACTGCCACGGCTCTCTCCGCCTGATGCCCACCTGTTGTGTCTTGCCTCTCTTCGATACGCGTAGAACCCTTCTCAGTGTACATACCCGTATCTCCATATCATTTATGTCATATATCCTACAATCTTTTTCAGGATGTAGGCATATATAACATTGACTGTGTAATTATACCTATGAGAGGCTAAACCTGTGCACTAGCTGTGTGTTGTGGCTGAGCAATATTCTGCAGGCATCGCCCTTTGCGCCCCATGTTTCTCTGTGTTGACCACTAAAACACCTCACATGCATAAGCACCAAAAAACAGACATGAACGCGCCCTCTATTCTACCTGCCACCCCCCCCAACCAACAGCCCAGACCCCCTCACACACACACAACGTCACCACACACACACAACACACACACAACACAAAACCACACCACACACAACAACACCACATACACATGTATGTACCTGTATGTATATATACTAATATGTGTATTATGTATAATTATACATATTAAAAACCTCAGCCTTGTCATCAAACCTACGTCTGGACAGTCATATCATTCTCCTCGCCCGTCCAAGACGCCAGCAGGGATCACCTCCACTTGAGGGGGGTTTCGACATCTTGGAGTTGTCAGGATGACAGAAGGCGGCGATGTCGATGCCTACTTGTCTGTACAGCTCCCCAGCCCTGCTTGAGCTTTTTCCTTCGGCGTTTTAAAGCGATGCCTTCGCAGGGATGTGGAGGGGGGAGTTGGCGGGTGTGGAAACTCAGGATCAGCCAGAGAGATCGTGGATAGATGCAACAGATGTATACGTATAAAATAAAAAGATTATAATGTATTATATATATAATATGTGTGTGTGTGTAATGAGTTCTGTGTGTGAGTGTGTGTGTGTGCGTGTGGTGGTGTGTGGTGTGTTGTGTGTGTATGTATGTGTGTGTGTGTGTGGTGTGTGATCACGATATGTTAGGCGTATGTACGTACCATAATATGTGTGCATGTTTGTGTATACCTCATTCCGTAACGAGTGGGGAGCCTTACCAGGGCGAGGGATGGCTTAATGATTGCTATAAAGCTGCCACTTTGTGGTGGTCTTGTGATTGTAATATAACATATAACATGATATATATGACGTTGTGTGTGGTGTGTGTGTATGCATTGTGTATATATTACAAAGCATTCAACACAGTTGCAATGCAGGTAGAATATGTGCATTCCAAACCGTGAGAGAATCAAGCGCCCTCATAGTTCCATGTATTTGGGCATGCGCCCCAACAGTTAGTTACATGGCGCCACAAAATCTTTCTTCCACGGCGCAGAACTTCGCACTTCTCGGTATGCCGCCCATGCCTTCATACTGGTATGGGAAAACGTTACGATTCCGCCCTGACCCCCTTGCGGCCATCCCAGCGTCTGTGTGAAGATAAAATGCAGGTGGGACGGAGGGTGAGAGGGTGAGAGAGAGGGGTGGAAGATATGTGCATGTTCAAGCCTTCAGACAGATAGAGGAAGCCAACCGAAGTCGCAGACCCACGACCTCAGGACCAACTGATCACTGTCTGCAGGGTGGAAGGAAGAGAGAGGGCAGCAGGTGGCAGATGGCTAAGGAGGAGGGTTAACTAGACATAGCCTTGACATTGATAAGGAGTTCGGGGGGAATGAATTGATTCCTATCGTCGTTCTTGGGGCTTATTCTACTAGTGTCTGGTTGGGGGATACGAGGGGATGGAGGAATGCCCTGAGGCGCTAGGGGGTGGAGCGAGGTGCAAAATGGTGGATGTATACGTGGAGAATAAGGGATCGGCCAGCACAACTGGAGAGGGGGAGGGCGGAATGAAAGACCCGAATGAACTGATTATGTAGCACAACATGTCACACACCATACATGCATATATATAACATCATGCATATAATATATATATTATATATATATGATAGAGAGAGAGAGAGACGAGAGAGAAAACGATTATATATGTGTAATATATGAAAGAGAAGAGAGAGAGGAGGAAAAGAGAGAGGGCAGAGAAGGAGAGAACCAAAGGACAGAGAGTCGTACTTTCATCTGTGGGTTGGCTTGCCGTTGAGTGTGGGAACCAGGTAGTATACCCGCTTGGTGTACCAAAGTGTGTCTCATTGACTGGGGAAGAAAGGGAGAATTCCTCTTGACAGGAAGTTAAGCACTTGGCCCAGGACAAAGGGGAGGGGGGGGGGGAGTGGATATTGGGGTGAGGAGCTATAATATGGGGATTAAAAGGATTCTGGATGTGGAATCCTATATTTACTATGTGTGGTGTGTGAATTCGTTGGGGGAAGACATTATGATAGATACGTAAGTGTGCCATATATGTGTGTAATGTGTATACTGGTTACATTATTATTATATATAATAATAATATATATTATTATATTTGTGTAGTGTGTGTTGTATAATGTGTGTGTCTCTCTGTGATGTGTCTAGGATCTGTCTGTCAATGTTGCGAGTGCTACGATGTCCTGTCTGACAACTATCTGGTGCATGCATGCATAATAGGCTTCCATGTGAGTCTCCCCTAGGCAAGAGCGCAGAGGAGGCATGCTGTCGATCATCGGAGCACAACTAGGAGTAGTTGCATGCTCAACATCATAGAAACGGGTTGACCCGTTATCCGTGGTAATCCACACATTGCCCTTGTAGTAGGAATCCGGCTGAAACGTTTGGCTGTAGTGTTATCCACGAGGGGAACCTCATAATTCACATAAATTATTATATATACATAAATATGTACATACATTCAATATAACATAAACATATATAATATAATATATATATATATATATAGTATATACTAATATAGTGTGATAGTGTGTTGTGTGTGTGTGTGTGTGTGTGTGATGCGTGTGATGTGTGTGTAGGTGTGAATGTGTGTGTGTGTGTACATACTTGTGTAAATATAGATGTCAACACAAAATAGCATGAGCGAAAAGGAAGTCGAGCCAAGAGACGCTAAAGGACAGATGTATGTGTACATACGACAGAGACACACTGCAGACTGAGTGAGCTCAAAGCTCCACCGTAGACGCTATCGAGGCGGCACAGAAAGGACGAATATTACATGAGCTGTGCATAACAACGACCAATGAATGAGAGTGTCACGACATAGGGAGTCGACAGGTCTATGTAAGCGGTGATGCAAGCCGTTCGCAATTCAGCACGGTCGCGATAAAGGCATCAAAATGCTTCATTCTCATAAACGTCGTACGCCATTGAAAAAGTCGTACAAATTTCTAGCAAGTGAATCTGAGAAAGAACAATAGAAAGGACAGAGGAAGAAGGGAGATTGCAACATTGCCTGAGGAATTCTGAGCAGTCGGACCAAGCCGTCACAGCTGGCTTTACACTTGTCCAAAGGGTGGAACTCATAAATCAGAAGCAACCATTGATACAGACAGCTGTAGCGAGACCGTGCGGCAGACTCACTTTTGACACACGATTGCTAATCATCCTGGCATATAACTCTTAGATGACCAGTATGTTACTTTGTTGGCTTCACTGTAAGCATTGCAGGGCCCACAATAGCAAAAGGGAAATAGAGTCAGTAACGGGGATCGAAGGTATGAACTGCAAGAATAGGCGAAGGCGCCATTATTGCAGCGCTTATGAACTAGGCAACAGTCAACCACTTGAAAAGTCACCAAAGGGCGCGAAGGGACAGGGAATACTTCACCAACACTTCGGTGTTTCTGTAAGACCAAGGCTCCTGCAAAATAGCCCTCAAGACTTGCTGGAAGGGAAGCTAGAATAGCCCTTTGAACTGTGGGTGATTTCCGAGCAATGCCCTGACACCGACCAGCAGAGCTTGCTTGACGGCAACCAGCCCGGGTGCTTCATTGGTACTGGGATCACGAAGGCGTTAGATGAATGAAGCAAGAGAGGGTGATCTGCGCATTCAAGTGGTAGGCATACGATGTAGTACTGGATCAGCATTGAAGAAGATCAATGACAAGTGGGATTTTCTCGATCCTATCGTACCTGGTGCACATGCAAATGCTGCAGTGATGAGAAAGGGTATGCTTACTATTCATCAATGGATGTTCTTGCAATCTGATTGCTTGAATCTACCAAGAACACAGGGAACCCATAGACAAAGGAGTAACGCCACTGGATCAGAACGCATTGTTTTCGACATGTTTATACTGTGGACGTCCGACCTGTTGAGGGGCGACTGGTGATTGACAGGATTTCGATACAATCCACATGACCGACATGTGCATGCTGGGTGTCTGATGGCAACAAACGCACACATAAGCAGGTTGTAAGAGGCATCGTGAGGAGCTCCAGGAGAACTCGTGCTAGCGACTCGGATGTTGCTGTCAAATCTCTGCGGTCGAGAAGACTTTGGTATTTGGAAGAAGCAGGAATTCAAAAAATTATCAGCACCTCATTGCTTAGCCCAAATCATTCAACGAATTTCGCCGCCAGACTGGCTCCATGATATGTTTAACTTCATTCTGGTTGGGTGTAATCGTTAAGATAATCTTAAATATTGGACACCTTACCTAATGTTGCTGTAGTGTGTATCAATTGGGCGCTATACCAGCCCCTCCAGCCAACCTGTCTGCTGGATACGGTTCTGAATAGAGCTATGAAAATGCCAATTAATAGCCTCATACATATACACATCCCTCTTCTCATTCTCTCAAATCACCACACCACAAACACAATCAACAGCACAACACACACATAACCACAAAAAAAACACATCACATCATCAACACATCACCACACACAACACACCCACAATAATGTATACATATTATATATAATATATATATATATATATAATAGCATAGATAGACACTACGCGCACACAAAGTTACGAACACGGCTCCTCCAGAAAATGGCGTGCAATGTGTGATGTGGATGGGACTACTTTTATTAAGTGAGGAAGCGAGTAACGGAACAGGGCGCGATTGTCAACC
>NW_021425476.1:0-242 GCF_001605985.2 Dendrobium catenatum
AAATCTCGTAAGGATCCAATGAAATCTCGATCAAATTGATAGAGAAAAATCACCGTCTCGATATCAGTTAAATCAATTAAATCAATCAAATCAATCATCTTTGTTTAATATTATCAATCGGTAAGAAATCATATAAAACAATCAAACCAATACATCATAATAACGATTGAGATCAAATCAATACAGTAAAACCTATCCATATCAATCAATGAATCAAATGCAGCAGTTCAATACGGTGTATC
>NW_021425477.1:0-746 GCF_001605985.2 Dendrobium catenatum
GATCTACTTTTTCAACGATCGTCCGGATTGACTCCTCTGGCCGATCACCTGTGTCTAATCGGCCTGGCCGATTTCTGATCGGCCCGGACGATTGGACTGCCTTTTTGACCAATCGTCCTGTACGTAATTATTGTGCCCTATCGACCTGGATGATTCTGCGATCGGCCAGGACGATCTGGCCATTTCTTTAAAAACAGGCCTTTCTAGCCAAGACTTCTCACTCTCCACTCATCTTCCTTTGTGTTTTCTTGCTAAACCTTCTTCTATGGCTGGTGGGAAACATCTTCGTCAGGCGTCTGGGAGTTCTTCGAGGTCCACTCTGGACCCTCGATTCAGGGAGGCAGAGGATCAGGCTGCCTACCGTCGCTACAAAGAGTGTGGCATTACCCTCTCCCGAACGATCAATCCTGCATATCTATCGTATCCGGTAATGGATCTCTTTGCCCATACCTCTCTTTGTTTCATACTCACCCTCGCTGTCCCTTTTTCTTCTGAACTCCTCCTAGAATTTTATGCAAATCTTCGTATAAATTCTACCTTCACAGCCCTAACCTCCTACGTGAATCGACGCCCGGTCGAGATCACATCTCAGGACTGTGCGGAGCTTTTACAGCTATCCACCACCGGGGATAAGCTGCACATACTTATTTCTGATCCAGATTTTGATTGGTCCACGGCAAACCACTTCCTTCGCCAAACCAACACACCATTTCATGTTGGAGAGACTAGCTCTTTAGTTAAAGATG
>NW_021425478.1:0-302 GCF_001605985.2 Dendrobium catenatum
AACAGTGAAATAGATTAGGGAATGTGTGAAGCGTAAGTGTAGACGCCGTCGTGCCGAGTGCCGACGAGACTGAGAGCCGATTAAAGGAGACTGAGAGGCGGAGAGGAGACTAAGAGAATCGGAAAACCTAAACAGAAGCCAGTTCTGCCAGTACTCAGGAGACGGAGCGAGAGTGCGATACGAGAAGTCGAGAACAAATGAGATATGACCCCGCTCGTCGCTCGACAGACGCCCTAAATTGTTAAAGTCGCGGGTCATTTCGGGTTACTATCGGGTTTCCGGGTTAACCCGGACCCGACCCG
>NW_021425479.1:0-503 GCF_001605985.2 Dendrobium catenatum
GAAAATTGGCTTGATCGTCCAGGACGATCTCACGATTGTCCAGGCCGATCAATTCAAATCAGAGGAAAATCGTCAAGAGCATCATCCTGAATTCGAGCTGGCCGATTTTTTTCGTCCAGAAGTAACTAAAATTTTTGAATAGATTGTCCTGGCCGATCCTGAGATTGTCTAGGACGATGTGATCATATCAATCATCCTTAATTACTTTCTTGATTAGTCTGATCAATTAAGGCATAATTGTGAATATCGTCCAGGTGTTGGTGGAAATTTGAAAACATGTTTTGAAAGTATTGGTTTTCTTTGGGAGTTAAAGTCAAATTCTAATTCTAAAATTGAATCATCCTGTTAGAAAGAATATATCACCTCGAAAGATGAAAATAAAATTTCATAACGGCGTTCAGATTTAGAATTATGAAATTCATCTTGAATATTGTGAGCGGATGCTAAAGAGAAATTCATATGACCCCGAAGGGTCAAAATGAGGTTCAATTTGATATCCAGCT
>NW_021425480.1:0-226 GCF_001605985.2 Dendrobium catenatum
TCTCTCTCTCTCTCCCTCGTCAATTTTGTTAATAAGATTAAGGTGTTATTCACGGATTATTTTGGATTCAACAATTCACTCTTAAGGAATAAGAAATGTCAATAAACTTAGACTTGTTTGGATTGAAGGAAACTAAATGAAATGAAATAGGTTTTTAATTAATTATTTGCTAATGGATTATGAATTTGAAAATAATAATTTTAAACTTTTTCTATTTTATTTTACT
>NW_021425481.1:0-326 GCF_001605985.2 Dendrobium catenatum
ATCTGAAACGACCCTATTTGAATATGTGTACGAAATTTCTTCGTACAGCTGATCGTACTGTACGAACTAGGTTCGTCCAGTACGAACGGTTATTACAAGGTTGGTTCTAGAAATTATGGAAAATTGTACTAAGTCGGTTAATCGTTTCGACGAAAATTTATTCGTCTGGACGAAATTTTTATAGAGGACCGATCGTCTTGGACAATTCTTGACTTCGTCTGGACGAAAATTTTCCAGAGGACCAATTGCCATGGACGATAATTTAAATTCGTCTGGATGAAAATTTTCTAGAGACCAGATCGTCCTGGACGATTTTTAATTTCGTC
>NW_021425482.1:0-259 GCF_001605985.2 Dendrobium catenatum
AATAACGAATTTGAATTTCATCTTTATACTAGCAGCAATCTTACATACATTAATCCAGAATTTGCTATCTTTAGGAGTAGTAGGTTTCCAAGGGGAGATATACTGAGCAGATAGCCAAGTGGATAGAAAAGAAGGACAGTTATACATACACTGGATCACAGAGCAATTAAAAGCAATTTGTAGGGCAGCTATAGAAGGAATACCCAATCCCCCTTTCTGTTTAGGCAAACAAACAGTGTCCCACGAAACCATGTGTAGC
>NW_021425483.1:0-216 GCF_001605985.2 Dendrobium catenatum
CCTCCCTAACTATCGGCCAAACCCCTCTTTTCCCTTCTTGCCCAAATCAACACCACCCTCCCCCAAGTCCGGCAGACCGACCCTCCCCTTGCTCCCCACATTCATTAATTTCATAAAATAAATTTCTATTAACTTGGAAAGTATTCAAATTTGAATTCAAAGGAATTTTAAATTCAAAAACATTTCAAAAATTAACAAAACATAATTTAGGAACTT
>NW_021425484.1:0-1211 GCF_001605985.2 Dendrobium catenatum
GGTGAAATTTAATAATATTATAATTAAAATGTTCATACAATCCATATCTATCATATACAAAAAGTTATACATAAAAACTCAATAAATTAGGAGAAATTGCATTTTCATTGATTTAGAAAAGAAGAAAATAGTCAAACTTAAAATTATTGAAAACTTAAATGAGATTTGAGTTACGTACAATGATTATGAAAAATCTTTGAATAAAATTGACAGATAAAAATACCTTGAACAACATTGATTCTCTCTCCTCCCTCTCTCTTTTTTTCTCTCCTTCCCCGGAAAGCATGAGAGAGCGAGGGAGTGGCGTGTGAATGGCAGGGTTAATTAGAATTTAATATATATAAAATGTTGTTAGTGACCTAGCGATGCAGCGCTCAACAATGCAACACTGCATATCGAATCCAGAATTATTATAGAACATAGACTCAAACACTGTAGTGATATTTTCTAGCACCGTTGTGCTCTTCAAGCCTAGTGTCACAGTGCTCACAAACACAATGCCAAAGTGCTCCAGTTCAAATTGAAATTCAAGGGATTTTTTGAACACATTTCGTATTTTCAGGTTCTCACATATTTTATTTTTATTAATTTTGGGAGAGAGAAAGATAGACAAAATATAAAATCATTAAAAATAAACATAGGGTTAAGATTATCTATCACGATCAGTACACTTTTTACAACTAGAGCAATAAAAGTTATTGGCTCGAACCTACTTTCTATCTCTTCTTTTTCTTCCTTCTGTCCGTTTCTTTCTCTCCTCTTCTCTAACCCATACAAGGAATGGAATAGGGAGGAGATGAGTTGGTGATGGATTTTGGAATAATGATTTTAGATATTTTATTTTTTAAAAAATAAATTGAATACCCAACGCTGCATCGCTCCTCAAATTCTAGGAAAACCTAGAGCTTGGCATCGCTGCGCTCCACAAGCTCAACATCGTTGGGCTCACTCAACCAGATTTTTAGGAATTTAGAAAAATTAAATTCAAGCCAATTACACACTCTCTCTCTTGCAGGCTAGTTTTAGTGAGAAATGAGTTTGCCTTTGTATAATTTTAAAACTATCACTTCATGATTCTAATATTTTAATTAGGGATGACAATATTTGACACGACACGAAAATTCGACTTGGATCTGACCCGAAAAATCCGGGTTGGATCCGACCCGATTTCAAAACGGGTTGGGTTCGGGTTAACCCGGCGGGTACCCGAA